>NW_024469055.1:73776-146084 GCF_003184825.1 Aspergillus fijiensis CBS 313.89 | reverse complement strand
TAATTATTTTAATTATTTTAATTATTTTAATTATTTTAATTATTTTAATTATTTTAATTATTTTAATTATTTTAATTATTTTAATTCTTTTAATTCTTTTAATTATTTTAATTATTTTAATCAGTAAATAGTAGCTTGTACTTTTAAATATCTATTTAAATTAAATAATTTAATTCAGAAACAGATAAAATATCTTAAAATAATTTTAATAAAAATTTATTAGATAATATATTACTTTTTCTTAAATAACTAAAAGTAAGAAGAATTAGAAATTATTAAAAACTATTTAATATAGTAAACATGCTAATTAAGCAAAATAAGTAAAATAATTAAAAATAATTTTTTATTAATTTTAAGATTAATTTTTCAGAAATCTTGTTTTTTAAAGGATTTTAGAATAATATATTATATAAAAACAAGAGATAAATGATATAATAATATAGATATCCGGATTAAAAGTCCGACGAATTTATATCGACCCCGGAGTAGGCTGCTATAGTAGTAGATATAGGCTGCTGTAGCAGTAGGTATTATATAACAAATATAAATAGTATAAAATAGTCTAGTCTTTGAAAAATAAAAAACTTTTATATAAGATAATAAAACAGTTCTAAATAGATAATAAAGTAAGAGTCTAATATATTAATGAATAGATATATATTATATAGTTCTTAATTTTTAAGCAGATATTCCTAAGACTTATTAGAACAATAGATATTTATACTAATATTATCTTATATATATATTTATAAGTATAATATAAAATCTATTTATATCTATTATAATTACTCTTATTTTTATTTTTCTCATTTAATATAATTATTTTTTATAGCTTATTTAAAATATTTAGAAAAAATACAGCAGCAGGTAAGTATATAAATATTTTATATATTTATATAAATAAATTAGTTAACTTACTTAAAGTATATAAAGTTTTTAGAATATTATATTCTTATATTTATTTGGATATTAGAACAGATATAAATATTAAAATAAATATAAATATTTAAAAAATTAATTCTATATCCAATTTTAATAAAGAGAGTAGTATTTTAAAATAATAAGTCGGCTTCTAATATATATTAAAAAAACTACTAAAAATATAGCCTGGCTTAATATTTTTAAAGTTGATTTTAATTAAATATAATCTAGTAGTTTTTTTAATTATTATATATTTAATAACTTCTATTATTCAAGCCAGATAAGATATTTAGATAATTTATTATAATATTTAGTTAATTTACAGAGTTTCTTAACAGTTGTATATAAAAATAGTGTATATACAAATCAGTCTAAAAAAATAAAATAAATTAATTTAGAATATAAAAGTAAGGTTTATTCTTAAAATATATATAGTTTTTTAAATAGTATTCTTATTTAATTTTTAAATAAATAATAATAATATAGTTATAAAGAATAAAGCTATCTAATAATCTAGTTTAATATAATAACTTACTAATTATACAGATGTTATAGATTTATATATTTAATTAATTATTTATTTTATTATTTATCTAATTAATTAATTAATAATTTATTTATTTAATTTAATAAGAGGTATAGAAGGATTAATTATAAGATAACCCTTCGCTTATTTAGTATAAGATAATCTTTTACTGTATATAAAAATCTTAATACTTATTTAGATAAAGTATTTTACTAAAATCTAGCGGTAATATGTTCGCGCATTTGTTCAGTCGGTAATCTAATATTCTTCTAGAAAGAAAACGCAGGTTCGGGCAGAATATACTACTACTGTTAGATTATTATAATCTTCTATACATAAGTACAAATATGATTATAATATAAGGCTTAATTCTTATAACTATCACGAAGAGACCGGAAGCTTAAGAGTCCGCCCAAAGGCGGTGGCCAAGGGCAGTATGTGTATACACCCGAGAGGGTGACAAAGAATAAATAATAAAAGAAGATAATATTATTTTACTTTATATTATATTCTACCCAGACTGACTTCCTAGCAGGATCTTCTTTTTTACTTATATCTAGCCTAGTTAATTTTCTTAATAATAATAAATCAATCATTATATGAAGAGAGAATATCAGCTTCTACATCTATACTATAATAATTTATAAGTTTTTAGTTAACATAATTTTTAAGATAAAAAAAATTAATATATATATATATATATATACATTCTTTAGATTCAAATATTTAAATACAATAAAAGATATAGTAAATTTACAAGATTTTTATTTTAGTTAATAAAGTTTATCATATGTAATTTAGGCGCGGTCGGGATTATTAAAAAATATTTAAATAAAAATAAAATATTAATGAAATCACTTAAAATATAATTTTAAAAATATTAATAGTTCAACTTCTCGTTTTTTATAATTTTAGTAATTTTAGTTTTTTTTCGGCTTTAATTTTTTAATAGATCAATCAACTAACATCTATATAATATACTTCTGCAATTTTATAATTATGAGCTATTATTTTTGTAGAGAAATAAATAGAATTAGATGATTTTTTGTTATATAAAGAAATTCATTTGTAATTTTTAAGATAGAATATTCGTAAGATAGAGGCGATCCTTTACTGCAGGTGGTGCGGCGCCGCAGCGACAAGTAGTGATAGAATTGGACTATTTTATACCATTTGGACGTGGTATAGACTCTCGCGGGGGGCACGTGACGGGCGGCTTGCAATTCCATTGGAGTACTCTACATATGGATATCCAGGTACTGACTGACACATGGAACGAGAGATATCCGATTATCTTACCTACTACGGAGTAGTAAGTTACTTGTAATATATATCCTCTTTATCCAGTATAGCACTGACCTCCACATTCTGTTATGTGTCCCGTATAGAATCTACCTCCCACTTAAATTCTGACCTATCCTGCTATTCGTAATAGCAATGGTTGATGACAACACCAACATCATTCATCGCCCACCTATAGACAAAGACATCCACCACAAGCATACCCTGCTTCATCATGATGGAACATCAGCAGCTCACAACAACGCTCTCCCAAACCAGAGAAGCACTGTCGATGTGGCTCTTCAATTCCTTGCATCGACCAGTAATGAAGTACTTCTAGGTGTTGTTGCATGTGCCACTATCACCACTGCTTTTATTCTAGGAAAGTTTGGCTTCCTCCTGATCGGAGCTTTTGCTGGTTTTATCTTGCATTCCTCCTGGGAGAATACAGCCCATGAAATCACTGGTGGGATATTGAGAAAGAACCGATCAAAGAAGATCGAACCATTACAAGCATTTCCAAGTCCGTTACTTTATTGGGAAGATCGGAAACCTGACCGCAATGGTCAACGGGCGGATGAGAGCGAGGGGCAAAATGAGAGCATGCATACAATTAAACCTGATTTCTCCTCATTTGGACCGAAGACAGCTGCATCCTTAAGGTCAATCAGAGATGAGATTCTCAATAAATATGTGAAGTAAGTCCTTGTTTGTTTAATTGTATACCGAGCTCACAGTATAAATCTATCATGTAGCCAGTGGTCCAAGCTAATATTACCACCTGAATCGACATTTACAACATCGTGTCGAGAAGTGCTGGTCGGCTTTGTTACAAGATTGGGGCTGCATATTTCCCGCAAGCGACCTGCCGACACTTTCATGGAGCTTCTCATTAACTCTAGCTCCCTCATGATCGTGTTCTTGAATGAGTTGTCTGCTGCCTTCAATGCTGCTGAGTTTGCGGAATCACCCGAGCGGTTCATCTCACGCTATCTAGATCTGCATCCAGCCAGCAACCTAGCGAATATCCTACAAAAGGAACAGCAGCGACAAAAAATGAAAATGGTAGCAGAAGACATTTTGTCGGGATACCTCGATTCGAACGTCCATGATTGCGCCCTGATGAGACAGTTTCTTTGCGATGTACTTTCCAGTATCATGTCCGACTCGGTCGTCTCAGCTCTCTCACAGCCAGAGACCATTAATTCCTGGATCGTACAACTTCTTGGGGAAGGTGAATCCCAAATAATGCAGGCGATAGATCTCGGTGTTGATAAAGCCAAAAGCCAAGACGTGACAGTCAGTGATACCAGTCGGATGACGATGTCTGACTGCAATTTCGAGTCATGCGAAGATAACGCTTCTCCCCTACGAGACTCTGACCCTCCTACTAGCCAAATGACAACAGCTGAAAATACAGAGGCGGCATCCTTCAAGCAACGCGGTGCGGCTGTGTCCCCGCAGAGGGAGGAATTTCTAAACCTCGCACAAAATCGAGGTTGTGCCGGAGCTCCTCCTGTAACGAGCAACGAAGGCACGAATTGCCCCCCTCTCGGTGTAGAATTTCACAGCCACTCATCACTCGCACATGCAGAAGAGCACATGACACTAGAAGCAATGGAAAGTGGAAATTGCGAAACGTCAGCTCTCCCTCAATCATCGGCGTCACCTACTGGCGACATAGTCTTGGATGAGGCGGCATCATCCCCATATCTGACGTTTCATCATGCCTCTTTGAGTATCGATCTAAATCTGGACTCGGAAGGTGGTGAACACTTTCGGTTTAAGCCAACATGCGAGTTTTTGCTTCAAATAGAACCGCAATTGACAAGGTCTACCGGCTGGATGGTTTTCAGGAATTATGCTGACTTCGAATCCCTTCACAATACCTTGAGTACGATCTCGAAGTTGAACGAAATTCATGATTTCATGGATCTTTTCCCAGCTCTACCTCCGTGGAAAGGCCAGACCAGACTAGGTCTAGCCAAAAGACTAGAGCAGTATCTTCGTTGTGCCCTCGAGAATGGACCACTCGCCGAAAGTGAAAAGATGAAGTGTTTCCTTAACAGGGATGGTAGCATGGCTACTGGTTCAATCGCTGCGTCAAGGAAGATTGGACTTTCCTTTCCGGTTCAGAATACACTCGGGGCAATGGGGAAGGGCGTTCTCGGTGTATTTGCCAACGCGCCTAAGGGCGTGCCGGGACGTGTTTTTGAAGGTATGACTGGCGTATTCGGGAGTGGGGGCGGCAAAGAGCTTGCCCTCGGCGCTGAAAGTAGCAGATCTGATCATGATTCCTCAGTTGTTGACCAGCAATATGAGCACGGGTGTGGTTCTTCGACCCAGCACCCTATTGTCACTCAATCCAGGGAAGTTTCCTGTGATTGGGCTGATTCTATGCTATCCGATAATAGAAGCCATTTGATGCCATCACAATCTTCTGCAGATGGAAAGCCTTCAGACGTTTCCCGCTCGTTGGGAACCATACCGCCTGGCGGGTCTCAAGCAGCCGCAGTTGACGGCAATGATTTGAACCGTCCGGCTTCCATTATCTTGGATTCAGAAGTCGATTCTTCAAGCGTTGGGGAGTGCTCCTTGAGCCCAGAGATGCTGGGTGCATCTGGCGATAAAATGGACTGTCGCACAATTCAAGTAGAGGAACAAGAAAGAAGAATCCAAGGCAATTCTATCACACAAGAGGAAGCCCGGACGGCCCTGGAACTCATCTTTGCCGTGATTATTGAACTGTATACATTGTCCTCAGTCTGGGACATTCGCCGAAGGCTGCTCAATGCCGCCAAATCTTACGTGTTGCGCCCCGGAAACCCGAACTTGGAGATGATTCGCGAGGTGTTCCAGGAGTCTGTTATCAAGTCGCATTTTTCTGATGACGCAATCGGCTCGTATCTCATGAAAATTCGTGAAAATGCTCTTCCCACGGAAGCCGAGATTACAAGCTTGCGTGGGCCAATGAGTGGGCCAGAGAAAGAGCGCTTGAAAGAGACTGCGCGAAGGCTGTTTGTTGAAAAAGGGCTACCGCAGGCGCTCACCGGTCTCATGGGAACAGCTGCTAGCAAAGAAGCTCTGGGTAAGCTCTTTGATTGTCTCCAGGTCAGAATTATCGCACAAGGATTTATGTTTTCCCTTCTGCTACAGGTGTTGAGGGCGATTGTCTTCTAGCTGTATATGTACCACACAACACATCAGCAGAAGTGCATAAGAATCATCGTCCGATAGATGTATTGACCGTGTTTTGCTTACTTGAATTCTTACTTACCCTATTGCCTGGACATGGGTTTGGAACCTTATAATTGAATGTGTCGGCGTTTAACTCATACTCGATTCATGCAGTTGTCAGCATAGACCTTATCTTTACTCACGAATGCCGAGATGAAGTCTATTGAAGTAAACTAATTCTTGTGATTTCTACACCCACTTCTTAGGCCTCTACATAGGCAGAGAGGCAATATATCGGCGTCTAAGATACTATAATTTATTCTTACAAGAGAACAACTTCTTAACAGAACTTTAGTATCCTTATCTAAAAGATACGAGGTTACCATCTCTCTACTATACTCTTCCTCGCCACAAATTTCACAGCCTGCAAAATCATTCAAATATCAATAAAACTCTTTGATCGCCGTTTGAGGTGACTATACTATTTATCTTATGCTTCTTAATTATTATATCTATTTTGATGTAAACATTTGTTCTTCAGTGCTGAAATATTGTTTTAGTTTATTACAAGTCGTAAAATATGCGGAGTAGGTTACAATGTAAGTAGTAAGCAAGTCGGTCATATAAGCAAGTTAGCAAAACATGGCCGCTACAGGTCGCGTGATTCTTACCCACTCCACGTACTGTAAACCCCCTTAATAACGATGGGATTCGTTACAGACCTTGACATAATTATAGGCAAATATCGTTATTATCTAGCCAATAAGAGTACCTCCACGTGACCGCATGTGATATATACCTCTTTATAACAATATTTGTATATAGAAGAAAAATCAAAATATCACTTTATAAGATATAAGCCCTACTTTTATCATCTCTTAAGATAATATAACTGGCTCAAAAAGTAGGCCGCCAAGCATTGTTATAAGTGTGATCATTATAACCGGGGTTTACAGTAACTGCTAAGACCATTAATAATCAAGAAATGAGCTAGTAATTCATCCTGTATAAAGATAATATACTGAAAGATTATTCTAATATAAAGAATTATATATAAAATAAACTCTTATAAGAATCCTAATATATATAATCTTTGGCTTTGAATAGATTCTAATATATAATCTTCGGCCCCTGATAGATCTTAAGATTCTAATACAATTCAAAGTACTTATTAAATACTTACTAAATACTTACTAAATACTTACTATAACTATTATAATTTTATAATAAAGCTGGTATAATTTATAACATTAAATTACTATATATTAAGCCTATCTGATATATAACTTATTCTAATTATATATTGGTTATATGCGCGTCGCAGGAGCAAAATAACAACCATCCCTCATCTGTAACCACTAGCAAAACTACGCCAGCTACACCAAACAGCATACTACTATTAATTATTAATCAGAAAGAGTACGAAATCATATCTAATTTTATTTTTATCAATTATAAATTTAGATATATAGATAAGATTAATTATATTATTAAAATTTATATATATAACTATTTTCTTATTGATAAATAGATCTAATTTTATGATATATTTATATAAAAATAATTTTATCAAATATTTTATAGAATATATCATATTTAGTTAATATAAACATAATTATTAACATTATTTACTTGTATATAAATTATAATATTAAAGATTTTATATATATAATAATATAATTTTTTTAGATTCTATATTATTATTATCTATATATTAAATATTAATATAATTAAATTTTTTTAACTGTGCCAGCTATACCAAAGAGCACACGACCATAAAATTATTAATTAAAAAATAGAAAATCATATCTAGATTCTTTTTAATTTATTATTTTTAATAATATTTTTAGTTTTTATAATCATATAGCAGCTTAATATTATCTAGAATATCTTTGAAAAAACTAATATAGTTTTAACTTAAGACCGACTATTATCATCAAAATTTATATATGTATAATAGCTATTAATAATATTTTTAAATAGTTTAAAAAAATAAAAGAAAACTTATAATAGCTTGCTAGAATTCATTTTTTTAATTAATTAATAATCTTATTAATTTCGCCAGTTAGTTTCTAAAAGTTTTGATAATAAATATCTTTTATAAAGATTTGAATTATATCAAAAATATTCTTTTACTATATATAAATTAATAATTATAAATTATTAAATTTTTAAATATTCTTAGTTGTTAAATGATACCAGGTATCCTGCTACAGCAGCCTATATCTACTATAATAGCAGCCCGCTTTTAGATTGATACTAATTCAATAAACCTTTAATCCGGGTAATTATATTATTATATTACTTATATTTTTTAATATATTATATTATTCTAGAATGTTTTACAAGAGAAAATTTCTTAAATATTAATTTTAAAATTAAAAAAACTGTTTTTAACTGCTTTTTTTATTTAAATTATTTTATTTATCTTGTCTAACCAGCATATCTACTATATTAAATAGTTTTTAGTAATTTCTAATCTTTTTGTTTTTTGATCATATAAGAAAAGATGATATATAATTTATTAAATTTTTCAAAAAATTATTCTAAAATACTTTGTTTATACTAAACACAATGTACTTAATATAGACAGATATTTAAAAAGTATAAGCTACTATTTATTGATTAGAATAGTTAAAATAATAACAAAATAAGTTTAAACTTTATAAATAAAATATGAAAATATGTAATTATTAATAAAATTATAATAATACCATATTAATTTGATTTTATTTTTAGAATAAAGAAAAGAAATTGAATTTAAAAAGAGTCTTTATCTTTTTTTACTTTAATTTATAATAAAAAATAGAATAGATTGATAATCTATAATAAATCTTTAAAGAAATCTTTTAAAATACTATACTAAGAATTAAAAGATTTTAGTTATAATTAACTATTTGAATTTGATTTATTAACAGAGATAATACTAATATATTAATAAAAAAAATTTAAAATATTATTAAAAGCTAAATAATTATAAGATTATTTTATTCAAGATTTTTTTATTTAAAATATAATTATTTTATAATTTAATATAATATAACAGCTTCAACAGGCTTATTAATAAAGTAATTAAAACTTTAAAAATATTTATTTTTATTTAGATATTCTAAAGTATTATCTTAAATCTAAATAAAATTATAAATATATACTAATCTTTTCTTAGAATTAGTACCAAAGCTTAACCGGTATATCTATAAATATATATTAAAAATATTAAATATTTAAAAAAAGAGTCTTTATTATAAGCTATTATCAAAATATATTAACTTTAGAAAGTAAGATTTGAATAAATGAAATATTTATTTAAATAAAGCTTTTAAAAAACCGGGACGTTTATAATTAAGTAGTATGTTTTTTTTTTCTTAAAAATATTTCAAAATAAAAAAAATCTAAAAAAATTTCTTGATTATTATAAATATAATGATAAATATTATCTAGTTAACTAAGATTTTCATAAAAATAAAATTAAAATTAAACCAGAACTAATAAAAAAAGTAATAATTAAAAAAGATTATATATTTTATTAAATAGTTTAGAATAAAAAGTACTTTTTCTTTTCATATATTTATCTTCTTTAAAAATATTAAAAGAAAAGAATCAGTTAGATATAGAAAACATAATACTCTAGTTATTTTAAGACTAATTCTTACTATACTATAATCTAGTGAAATAATAAAAATTAAAAATAAGAAAATTTAAAAATATTCATATTACAAAAGTTATATATAAAATATATAGTAGATTTAAAAATAGTCTACTAAGATATTAATAGATTTTTATAATAATTAGACTTTTTTATATAGCTGTTTTTAGTAGTAAATAAACAGTATAATATTATTATTTTACTAAGGGAACTAATTTATTTAATAGAATAATACTAGTAGATAGAAAATCTAGAAAAGCTACTTTTAATAAGATTAGTAGTTATATTTTAATACTATTTTATTTTGAAAATACGATATTTTTTATGTAAAATATTAATATTATAATTATACTTTAACTTTTTTTAATATTCTTTTTATTATTAATGTTTTGTTGCTTTTATATTCTGTATTTATTTTTATATTAGTTTTTTATTAAACTATAATTATTCCAACTTTCTTATAATAAGTATATTATATTTTTATTTTTATAGTATTAAAATACTAACAGTTGATTATAGTTTCTGTAATAAATTAATATAGTTACTTTATTAATATATTATTTTTTAGAGAATTTTATTTAAATCTACTTCTACTTAAAAAACTTTTATATTAGTATAAAAACTCTAATTAAGCTTCCGGCAAATGATTCATATCTAGTTATTATTTTAATATTATATTATTAATAAAATATTATTAATGTACCGCGTGTAAGTTTAATTATATATTTATAAATAATCCCTAAAGAAATTATTATTATTTTAATAATTATCGGCTAATTACCGACTAGATAGCTATAGAGATATTAAAGAATATTATAAAATTAGCTATAATCCTATACTAGCTTACATACTAACTCTTAAAATAAAAAATTAAAAATAAACTAGGATTTTTTTATTATATATTTGGTTTTTTAGCGTATACACTGGTCTTTTAGTTTACTAATATTAAAAAAACCTATCATATAGAAACTATAATAAGAAAAAATATATCTATAAATAGAACTACTAGAATATTAAAAATCTATTAATAAATTAGTAGAAATATACGGCTAAATATTATATTTTTATTATAAAATATTATATTCTAACAACTTGTTCGAATTATAATTCTAATTATGTCTATTTTTTATTTAAGAATATTAATTACTTACTATACTAAATGACTGTATTTTTATTTTTAAATAAAATAATTAAAATAATAGCCGAAATATTTATTAATAATAATAATAATAATAATAAAACATCTAGAATATTAAAAAGTTCTTTCTAATAAAGATTTTAACAGTTTACAATATTATTTATGTTTTTTAATAATTATTTTTGTAAAAATATCTCTTTTCGGCTGTTTTATACTATTATTTATTTTAATATTTTAATATCTATTAAACATATATAATCTAGATTTAATATATTTATTTTTATAGCTTTTATATATAAATATATAAATATATAAAATATTAATATGTTATATAATATAGTTATATAATTCTGTTATAATATATATATATATACATATATTTTATTTCTATCTGTTTAGCTTTTATTCTTTTATTATATTTTTATTACACTAGGTTTAAATCTGATAATATTAAAGTTTATTTTTTAAAGTTCTAAGTTTTCTACTAAATACTTGCTAAATTATCTATGAATAGCTGTTAATTATATTTGAAAAATTATTCTTCTTATTTAACTCAATATAACTATCTTTTATAATAATATAATTCATCTAATATTTGTTATATTTTTAATTTTTTATTATTATCTAAATCTGGTATTGATATTATTTCAGTATTTTTTTTTAATTTTTTAGAATTTTAGTAGAATATAAAATATATTATATAACTATATATATTACTCGGATGAATAGAAAGAACATATTTATTTTCTTATTATTTTTAAGATTTTAAAAATTTTTATAAATTTTTAAAATTAATTTTTAGGTATTTTTTTGAAATTGAATATTTATAATAAACAGTTTGACCAGATCTTTTTATTTGAATATATAAACTATCTTTTTCTTAAAAAGATAGAATATTATAATATTTATTATAATAAATTGAATAATTTTTATTAATTTTTATCAGTTTTTTAAAAGATAGAATATTATAATATTTATTATAATAAATTGAATAATTTTTATTAATTTTTATCAGTTTTTTTATAGTTTTTTTATAAGATTTATAATTTTTTAGATTTTTTAACGTTAATAATATTTCTACTTTTATAGAATTATTCTTGATTTAAAATCTAAACTTTAAAAAATAATTTATTAATATCTTAAAAAATTAGTTTTTATGAAAATATTTAAAAAATTATTATATAAAATTTAATTTAATAAATAAATATATTTAGTAATTTTAATATTTAATAATAAAGCATTATAAGTAATATTTAAATATTTAATTAGATTTTTTTATTTAGCTATTAATTTGTAAATAAAATATTATTAATAATTATTTTTTAATCCTAGTTTACTAATAGAAATCGGAATAAAATTAATTAATAAAGAAAAAACTTTTATTTATAATAATTCTATTAAATAGTCTATATTTTAGTTTAATTTTATTATAAAAAAGTTCAGTTTTTCTTATATAAATTATATATGATATAACTAAAATAATTTATTTTTATAACATAGTTTATAATTAAAAGTAAAAACTAAATAATAATCTTAATAATATATTTTTAGTAGTTTTATAATAAAACTTATAGCTATTGTATTTTTTAAATATAATAGAATTAGTAGGCTTTTTAATTTTATAAAAGTAATCTTTAAATACAGTTAAATATTAGTAGATAAAATAAAAATTTATAAAATCTTTTATGTTATTTTAAAAATTAATATATTAAAATTCTCTATAAAACATTATTTAATTTTACTTTTATTGAAATATTCTACTAATAGATTAGTACAATATTATTATAATAATTTATAATATAAATCTTCTATTTTTATTATATGAAATCTATTCTTGAAATATAATAATTTATTATATATAATTTCTTAGTTTTTAAATAGCCGAGTTTTTTTTAATCTTAGAATATTACTTTTAAAAAAATTTAATCAATTTTTCAACTATTATTATAATTAGATTTATAAATTTTTTTATTTTTTTTATATTCTTTATAGCTGTAATACTAGTAGTTTTTGAATAATTTATTGTATAAATTATAATTCAATTAGCTAATTTTATACTAGTTAAACTTATAAATTTATTTAATAATATATAAATATTAAGTTTAAAATTTTTTATAAAATTATTTTATTATATTTAAATTAGGATTTCTAGTTTTAAATATTGTTAAGGCGGATATTAATTATTTATATAACATTCTCAATAATAATATTATTATATAAATTTTTCATTAGTTTTAATAATTTTAATAAAATAGTAATAGGATTACTTTTATCTAATCTATATTGAATAATAAATATAAAAATATTAAACTTATATACTAATATACTTGATATTTATTAAATGTAGATTATCTATAAATATTTATAAATTTAAATAATTAAATTAATCTTATTTAGAAATTAAGTTCTATTAAGGAATTAATACTAAATACTAATATTTCAAAAATCAATTTTTAATCTTATATTTAAAAATTTTTAGAACATATAATAATAATATAATACTATCTGATTAGTTTAGATTAGATTCGAATATTAGTTTTTTTTTATTATAAATATTAGTTTTAATCTGAATACATTAAATTAAATTAGAAAAATATAATAAAAAATAGTTTTAAAAATATAGATAAATTAATAAAATATTAGTTTTTAATTAATTTTAATTAATAATATTAGAATTTTTTATTTCGGTTTTTTTTAGCAGATTAATCAAAAATCAAACTAATAAAAGGTTTTTAAATAAATTAACAATAAAAATTATAAAATTCTTACAAATTTTATTATTATTTAATAAATAATAGATAATAGCTATAAAATGATAATTTTAATCTAATTAGAATTTATTATAATCTTGTTGAAAAAATAATATAGCTTAAAAATTTAACTTCCTTTTAATAAATATTTTAATATTTTAATATATAGATTAATGTGCTCTAGTTATGTTAATATTTATTTAATATATTTAATATATTTATATTCTACAAAATAATTAAGAATTTTAAACATTCAAGAAAGTAAATATTAGTTTTTAATAATAATTTTATTAAGTTTATAATAATCTATATATAAATATGAATTTTTATTTTTTTAGTATAAATAAAATAAAAGCTTCTATTAACCTTTTAAAGAATTATATTCTTTTATTAATAATGTTTTTATTAATATAGTTTTTAAGAATAAATAGCTATTTTTTAAATAAAAAATAAATAAAGCGAAATAATAGTGATTTATTTTTAATAAAATTAATAATATAGTTCTGATTGTAATATTAAATATCTATAAATTCAGCTAACTCTGATAAAATGATATTATTTAAAAAATAATTTAATAGTCTATTATTTTTAAGAAGCTATAGCCTTTCTAGAATTTTAATTAAAATATAAATATATATATAATTCTAGTAGGCTTTTATAAATTTTTAAAGATTTAATTTTTAAATATTATTAAATTTAAAATATTATTATTAATTTTGTAAAAATAAATAAATTTTATAATCTACCAGAATCATTATAAATAATAAAATTTGAATATTCTAAATAATAGTAATATATTATTTAATAAAATAATATTATATTTTTAAATTAGTAATATTTAAAAAATATTTTATATTTTATAGCTAGTAATTATAATATAATTAATAACTTTTAGCTAAATAATATATTATACTAATTTTGAAAAGATATTAGAATATAAAATTAATATTAATTAAATTATATATTATTCTACTATTAATATCTGTCTAGATTTTTTAATATAAAACACTTATATAGATTTTCATATTTTATTAGTTATTTTTATATCTTAATTTAGAACTAAAACAAAAAAATTAGTTTTAATTTATTTTATCTTTTGTATTACTTTTTTTAATTATAATTATTAAATTAAGACTGATTTTTTTTCTTTTTAAAAATATTAATTAATTAGATGATTAATACTATTATATAACAGTATTAAAAAAATTTTCCTATTAGATTTATATAATTATGTCTAGAATTATAAGATTAAATATTATTATAAAATTAGAGTTATTTTTAAAAAATATTTCATAATTCTAATTTTTATTTTTATTTTCGATATCGCCAAGTATGAGTTTTGGTAGTAAAGAATAAAAATATTATTTTCATTTTTTTCTTCCAATAATTCATATATATGTTCTTATATATAATAATCAAAGTAAGAAAATAGCTTAAATAAACAATATAATTTTGTTTCTTCTTAGTAGCTCTAAAAAAATATTATTTTAAAGCATTAAAATAAGTATAAAACTTATATAGATCTTAGTTGTTTTTTATTAGATCTGTTCTAACTAGCTTATTATATTGCATTTAAAAATAATAATATGTTAAATTAAAGACAAGATTTATTTTAAAAATATAGATTATAAATAACTAATATGTTTTTTATTTAGATGGTAGTTTATTATACTTATATAATTTATAACTTTAAGAATTCTATAATAATTAATTTTAAATTTAGCAGGTACTTTTTAAAAATTATAATCTAAATTATAAAACTGTTTTTATTATTTTCAAATATTAAAAAAGTTTAAACTATAGAATATTCCTAATTTTAATATTTATTTTAAAATTATATAAAAAAACAAAAGTTTTTACTAGTAATTTAATACTAGTTTAATATTATTTTATTAATTTTTTTAAAAATCGGCAGTTTAATATTATAAATATTAATTTTTCTAAATAGCTAGTAGCATATCTAACTATAGTACGATTTTTAAAAAATCTAAAAATATTAATAAAGATTTTTCAGAAAAAAAAAAGTTTTTTAACTCCGAATTACTGTTCTGATATAATTATTAAAATAATATACTATGATTCATAAATAACTAAAAAAAATTACTTAGATATAAAGGTATCATAGTCTAGGTATTTCAAAACTAATTCTTGCTATACTATAATCCGATAAAATAATAGAAAATTAAATAGAAAAAGATCATAAACTTATAGATAGTCTGCTAGGATCTTAAAAGATTTCTGTAATAAAAAGATATTCTTAAAACTTATATAAATTTAGATTCACATATTAAAATTAATTTTATTAGTTATTAATTTATTTAATAACTTTATTTAAATATAACTTATCTTATAGTTTTATTAGTTGCTATAATTAAACTATTTTATTATAAATATCGATAAAATATAAAAGATTCTTATTACTACTAATAATATAAGAGGAACTATATAATTATTTGAAGTATATTTTAAAACTTCTATTTTATTTTTATAATAATTTTAGAAAATTTATATATTTATTTATTTATGTGAAATTAATAATAGTAGTATAAAACTCAGATATCAGAAGTTATATTTTTATAAGTATATAAAGATCTATTAAAATCTTATTTATATTTATATTATAATAATATTTTAATTGTACATTCAAATTATATCTAATTAACTCTTTAAAATATATTAAATATGTTTTATATTATTTATTTGAATAATATATTTATTCTTTTTAAAAAAATGCCCCTTTTACATTTTTTATTTATGATGGCAGGATACGAAGACGTAGATAAGATGAAGATTAATATTATTAATTGTGCAGAAGACAAGAAGAAAGAAAGTTGAGAAAACCGAAAGATTATCTATAGATAGTATAGAAGGCGGCCAGCTGAATATACAGCAGAATTAATAATTACAAAATATACTACAAATCCCACTATCTTAAAAACAACGCCTACGTCGAGAATTATATATATAGATATTAAAAAGTCGATAGATAGAAACAAATAAAAAATAAACAATCAAAAGATATAATAATACTAGAATATATAATATAATAAACAAAGATATAAAAAGACAACAAAAGCAAATATTAAAAAAATAAAAAGATAAGAAGATAGAAAACAGCAAGTCTTTATTAAATATAAATATTAGATAGATTAATATATTTAATAAAATAAAATATATTAAGATACTATTTATAATTATAAACTAATTTATTTATAATAATATTCTTTTTGTAAATCTACTTATTAAATTAAGAATTATATTCTTTTTAATATATAAAATACTGTTTTATAAGAGTATAATAACAGCTATAAAAAATAATATATTTATTAAGAACTACAGCAACTTTCTAATAGTCTGATTATTTAAAAAAAACAATTGTCTGTAATATTCGAAGAATATATATTAAAATAACTAAATAAATTCTTACCCAAAAATATAAGCTTAAAATAAGTAATTAAAATAATAGAATATATATATTAGAAATTAAAAAGATTAAGTTTATATATATAACAGCCGACAGAAATAATAATATAAAAAAAACTGGTATACTATTATAATAATTTAGATTTAATACTAATATTATAAATAATAAGAATATTATAGTCTTTATAAAAATATAAATATATATAGTTATAAGACTTAAATTTAAAAAACTTATAATAAAAGTTATAAATCTTCTTTATATATACTACAGCGAACTTTAATATTTTATCGGCGTCGAAACAGAAGAAAAAATCTTAAATAATTTAAATATTTTTATTAATAATAATTTTTTTATATAATTGATCTAAATATCTTTTGGTCTTAATAATTTAAACTGCCTTAATTTTATCAATATTAGTATTTAAAAATAAAACAATAGTTTAAACTATAGAATACTTATATTCGGAGGTATATTTAAATATAAAAATATTTAGAATATTAAATATACCAATATTCTACTATTCGGAAACAGAAATAGCAGAAGTATCTTTAATTAATATAATCTTAAAAATATAAAAATATTTAATACAGCTAAAAATAGATTTAATAAAATATTATAGCTAATAGAGATTTATATTAAATATTAATTTATATAATATTTTTTATAGAAATATTCGGGCTCAAATTAATATTTAAAATAATAAATAAAATAACTATAGACTATTGTTGAGTTTTAGTAAATATATATATATAATATATTATTATATTAATTGTTTGGATTATTTGCTCCGACTGACTATCGGTTTAGAAATATAATACAGTAAAATATAACTATATAAAACTAAAAATATTAAAAAAATCTTTTTAGAAAAATGATATAAACTTAATATTATAATCTAATATAAAATATTTTGGAATATTTTAATTATAATTCTTTATATATTTAATAAAAGTAAGATTCTACTAATCTGCTTTCTACTTAAAATATTTTTTTAGAATACTAATATGCTTAATAAATTTATTAACTATAATAAAAATAGTATTATATCTATATTTATTTAGAAATTAGATAATAAAATTTATAGTAATAGTTTTAAACAGACTATTTAAAATAATTAGTTAAAGAATACTGTATAATAAATAATAATATATCTTATTCTTAAGATATATAGAATAGTAAGTAATATACTAACAGAATAGCTTATATCTTTTATATAAAATAAGATTATTTAGTTCTAGAATCTTTTTATTAAATTTTTAGTAATAATAATTATTATAAATTATATAAAAAACTTTGGAGGCGAGTAAATAAGATAAATATATCTATAGTTTTTTAAATATTATAAATTTATTATTTTTAATATTATTATTATTAATATATTTGTAATTATAAATGGTTATTTAGCTAGTAATAGTATTATATATAATATTTTTAAATATAAAAAGCAAACTGTTTTTAAATATATAAAATATATTGGTCTTAGAATCTTTTTTAAAAATAATAATAATTTTAGATATATATTTGTCAGATATATAGTCTTTATAAATATATTATTTAAATATCTTATAAGATTAATAGAATATACAGTAAATATAGAGTTAATATAAATAAATAAAAAAGTATTAAGAATTTTAATTATATAAATATTAATAGGATATATATTAACTAGAATATTTTTAAGAATATATTTTTTTAGAATAATATATAAAATATCTTTTTAAAATGAATAAAACAGAGTATCTGCTATAGTATTAGTAATACCAGAATAATAATAGATATATATTTTAAATTATTATATATATTATTTTGCTCGGGCTAGATGTAAGTTTAAATACTTAAAAATAATAATATTAAAAAATATCTACTTTAATAAAGTAATTATATTTAAATAGTTAGTATAGAAAATAACAGAATAATTAGCTGTTTAAATTATATAATAAAATTTTTAAAAAATCTAAACTAGATATAATACTTCTAGTTTAATCGGCTAGTAGTTCTTGTCGGCAAAAAATAATAAACAGTTAAAAAATAAGATTAAGTAAATAAATATTTTTAGAAACAGTTTTAAAAGATCTTTATATTTATAATTAATAATAAAATAATATATTATAATATTTATACTAGTACAGTAAATATTAAGATTAATATATAATTATTTAGATTAATTAAAATAAATAAGTATTTTTAGACTAGTAAAGTTTTATTATAATATTTTAAATATATAAATCTTTTCTAAAATAGGATTTACTATTAATATTTTTATTATATAGTATTAACAGTAGTATTTAAATAGTTCGAAAATATTAAATTCTTTAATTAATTAAAATATATAAAAAAAAGTATTTTATATTCTTAGAATAAAACAGCTTTAGATATATAATACTTAATATAGTAATAAAGCTATTTAATAAAACCGAGATAATACTTAAGATTTAATAAGATTTTTAAAATTCTAAAATTTTAAATAGTCTTAATTTTGTTTTTAGATATAATAAGACTTAAAATATTAACTCTTTAACCAAAAAAAATAATAGATAGAAAATTAATATATATTTTAAATAGCTTGAGTTTTAAATTTATACTTTTTAATATATTAAAAACTGCAGATAAGTATTTATAGTAATTTTTATATATTTTAGAATTAACAGTAAAATTATTAATATAAATATAACAAAATTTATAAAACAGTTTTAATACTAGATTTTTTTAATATTATATAAAAGAAACAGAATTAATAAATCTTATAATAATAATATAAAAATTTTTTTAATTACGATAAATAATTATAGTAAGATAATTTTAATAAAAAGAATATACAGACTACTAATAAAAATAATATATTGTATTAAAAATAGAGATATAAAGATATTTTTTAAATATATAAAAAATTTTATTTTAAATAAGAATAGGATATAAGTCTGTTTTTTTTTTTATTTATAATATATAAATTAATAATAGTATAATTTTTAAATATATTATTAATTAACTTTTAAGTAATAAATATTGAATATATAGTTTATATATATAATTTAGCAAATAATATTTTACTAGTTTTATATAAAAAATTCAATATCTTATTAATAATATTATAATCTTTCTTTAATAAACGGTAAATATAGGATTTACTAATATAAGATTATTATTTATTTTTTATTAGAATGAATAGTTATTAATCTTCGGATATATTAGTAGTTCCGATATTAAGACTATTAGAATATATTCAGATATTAAAAAATATAGTAAGATCTGCGAATTTTTTTATAACTATTTTTATATATAGTTATATTATTCGGAAGAATAAGAAAAGACTTAAAAAAATTATTAGAATTAATTTTTAAAAATAAAAGTACTCGGAATTAATAAATAAATAGAATATAAAAATATTAGATAGCTTTAAAAAGTCTATATATATAAAAATAAAAATAATTAAAAATAATTTGTTAAAAATAGTAGATAGAGTATTTATTAGAATATTCGAATAGATAATCGTGTTAGTAATATATTATTTATAGTCTAGAATAATAGACAGAGAAGAACTCGGAGTAATATATATAAATTTAATAATACTATTATTAGTAGTATATATAGTAATATATTTATTATTTATTAAAATATTAAAACAGATTTTATAACTAATAATAACTAGCTTAAATAAATTATTAATAATTTTAATAAAAAAGAAAGAAATATTTACTAAATATATATATAGAAACATACTAATATAATTTTTAAATTAAAAAATATAATTAATATTTTTAAATTTAAGTTTAGTTTTAACTAGTATATATATTTTTAAATACAGTAGAATAACAACTTACTTTATAATATAAATAAAAATCTTAATATAATCAGAATAAATAAATATTTTAATTAAAAAAATAAAGTTTTTATATAAATAGAATATATTAGTTTATTATTTATAGTCTAAAATAATATTTTTGTAACTAATTATATTAGTATTTATTAGAATATCTGAATAAAAATCTTCGACGAGGTGAATTCTAACTATAAATAAAATATATTAATAATAAAATATATTATTTTAAAATTTAAAAATAAAAAGTTTAAAAACAGCATGCTTAGATAAATTATAATAAAAACTAATATTTTTAATATATAAAGATGTTAATATCTTATAAATCTTAATATTAGAAATAGTATAAATAAATTTAGTATTACTAATTATAAAAAAACAGCTGATATTAAAATATATAAAAATATAATTACTTATAATATTTAAACTAACTTATATTATTATAGATATTTAAATATATAGTAGTTTGCCAGTTAAAATATATAATTCTTTTTTATAGTAATTAAATATAATAATAGAATTATTATCAATAATTAATTTAATTAGAATAATAGATATAAAAATAGTTTTATATATAGCAAAATATTTATAAAATTAAATTTTTAGATATAAAATATATATTATAATTATAGCAGAAAATAAGTATATATTTATTATCTTAATTAATAGATAGATTAATAAAAAATATAAATATAATAACAGATATAAAATATATATTAGAATTTTAATCAGATATATTCTTATATCTATTAGTATTAATATTAATAATATATATATTTTTATAATATAGAATATTATAGGATTTATTATACTTATTTTTATAAATATTATTATATAGTTTTTAAAACTTATAATAGGCTTAATCTTAATATACTTTATCTTATAAATACTAAAAATATTAGAAATCTTTAAATTCAGAAAAAAGATTAGACTATTTATATAAAGAATTATTAATATCTTCGGCTAATATAGGATTTGTTATAGCAATATATATATAATAATTATTCCAATTATTTAAATATAATTAGTTATTTTAATAATTATTCGAACAGATTTAATTATAATTTTTCTATTACTAATTTTAATAGTTTTAAAATTTATAATTCTGATTTTAATTCTATAATTAATAGTTGTTTATATTTATATTTCATTTCTAATCTAAATATATACTATATTAAGATTATTAATTTTAATTATATAGATATTATTAATTATAGTAAGACTACCACAGCTTTAATTATTATAAGTAGTTTTAATTCTAGAACAAATAATTATTATACTATTTTTAATTATTAGTATTATTTTAATAGCCTTAATTATTAGAATTATCTCGATTATTAGAATAATCTCAATATTTTTAGAATTAGAATTTTTGATTATAAAAATTCTAGCTATAGAAGTCTTAAAAGAAATTATTATAACAACTCTTATTTTTATTTATATAGTAGATAAGATCTTTTTATTCGGGCTGCTGTTTATTTAGAAGATATAAAAAAGTATTAATAATTATAGTTTTAATAGGCTTAGAAATAGTTATATAAAAATAGAAATTTATATAGTTTTATAAATAAATTAATTAGTTATAGAAATCTTCTATATAGGCGGTATAAATAAAACAGATTATATTTTAAACAAACTATTTAATAAGCTTATTTAATATATTATTAAATTTATAATAAAAATAATTAAGTTTATTTATAACAGCAGAAATATTAAGATAAAAGTAGTTATATAGAATTTTTATTCAGCTAGTTTTAAAAAATACTTTAAAAATAAGATTTTTTTTAAAGTTCCTTATACCGAAAATAAACTATATTAATATAGTTTTTTTAAAAATATGCTTAAAAATTACTTCGGACTATTAACTAACTGTAGAACTTAGCCGTATTTTTAATATAGTCGAAAAAAATATTTATATTCTTATAATATATATTATAACCGATTTATTTAATAAGATTATTATTTTTTATAATTAAATAAAAAAACTAATATCTTCGGATTTTATTTTTTGAATATAAATAACATATATATTCTGAAAATTATTATTTATATATCTAAATAATTAATTATAATTATAATAGAAATAATAATTATAACTTTAATTATAGCTGGAACAGCAACTATTTTAATTATAAAATAAATAATTTTTAATAGTATTAAGATATTTTATTATTTTTTAGAATATAATATATATTTTAGCTATATTACTAAATAAAAAAAGAATACTAAAAAAAAAATTTTATTAAATAATCTAATAATAGTAGAACTAGTTTAACCGGTTTCGCTACTAGCTATAGTATTAAAAGATTTAATACAGCAGGTTTTATATATACAAAAAATAAATAAATAAATAGATATACTAATTTCTAGAAATAGTTTAGATAGAATAAAACTATATTTAATATTATACTCGATATTAAAAATATTATAAAAATTATTAAACAGAATATATATATTTTTAGATTTTAGAATATTTTAGACAGTAAACAGCTCGTCTAAAATAAAAAAAAATAGTTTAATTAAAATAAAAATAGTTTAACCGGAGTTAATAGTAATAAATATTCAAAAAGTAGATATATTAAATATAAACAAGTTAATAAAGCAACTATAAATAATAATAAAAAAATTCTAGAAAATGAAATATAGGACTTTGGTATAGGACTAGTAACTAAATCTTAATATCTACAAATAGTAAAAAAAATAAAAGAAAATCCAATATATTAACTTTTTAATATTTAGATATCTCTAAAATAAAAATAAGTTTAATATTTTTAAAAGTAATTAAACTTAGTATAGAAACTTTTAATAATTTAGATACTTATATAAAATAAAGTATAGATATCTAAATATAAAAAGTTGATAATACAGTAATTGATTTTAAATAAATATAGTTTAAAAATCTATTTGATTTTATAAAATTTCTTAATATATACCAATAGTTAAAATCAGCCAGCCACAAAATAAAAAAATTATCGGTAATAAGAAAACTAGTATAATTAAAAAAGTTAATAAGAATCTTATATAAAATATTATAGTTGATATTCTAAAATAAAAAATATAAATAGTAATAAAACTAAAAAATAAAAAGATCAAAATATTAAATAATATAGTAAGTATAATATAGCGTCTTACTATCTAAATATAAACAGTTTAAAAAAAATAAAATTAAAATTAAATAATTTAGTATATTATTTTAGATAATAATAATATCACCGGCAAGCCGGATAAATAAATATATAATCAAATCACCGAATAAATATTTTAAACACTTTTATATTAATAAAATTTAATAATAATATAAAAAAATAAGAATCTATAATATAAAAATATAAAAAAATAGTCAGAAAATCTTAAGTATATAATAAATATAAAAACAGTAGAATAATAGAATTTAATAGAAGCAAATTTAATAAGATTAAAATATTAAATATATATATAAAAAAAGTAAATAAGCAAATTAGAATAAAAATAAAGATTTTATTAAAGCAGATAATTTATACATACGAAAATAGATATAAATAAGAAAACTTTTAATAAATATAAAATATATAAAATAAAAAGATATAGTAATATTTAATAACCAGTAAATAAAAGAACTTGGAGTTATAAACAAACAAATAATTAAGTATTTTTAATAAGATAATATAACAACTAATTTATAGAAATAATAGTTTAGATTATTAAGATAAGAACATACTATTAATTATAACAGAATATAAAGATATAGATAAGATAAAGATTAATATTATTAATTATCTAGAAGATAAAAAGAAAGAAAGTCGAAAAAACCGAAAGATTATCCGTAGACAGTATAGAAAACGGCCAGCCGAACACACAGCAGAATCGACAACCACAAAATACGCCATATTTATATTAAGTATTAAAATATTTATAAAAAACAGATTTTCATATTAAGTTATTAAAGTATACTTTTATTCAAATTATACTAAGTTTCTAAAATATTTTTTTATTTTTATATAAAATATGAATAAGATTTTAATTAATATTGTATATTTTTATATAATTAATACCAACTATATACTATAAGATCTAAGCATTCTTAAGATTCCATAATCTTTATTAATATCTTGTTAAAAATTATATTTTAATTGTATTACTACTGACTCTTTTCAAAGAATATATAAAATAGAAAAAGTCTAAAAAAATAATATTCACGAATAAAAGAAAACTATTTTTAACTATTTTTTTATCTTTTTAATCTAAGCTATCTTACTTATCTTACCTAATCAGCGTGTCTACTGCGTCAAGTAGTTGCTAACAAGTCAAGGAGCGGACTGGCGTCTGGCTATTTAAATAGACGGGGTAATAGAAATAATAGTGTGTTATTTCAATCCTTTAGATTTTTTACTAGCTATTAGATTAGGCCGTTTTTAGATTTATAAATAAAATATAGATTAAAAAGAATCAAAAATAAATAGATAATTAAGAAAACTATAGATTATATATAAAATATTTAAATGATTAAATTGCCTGGAAATGTAAATAAAATAAATACAATAAATACAATAAAGCTATTAATAAATAAATAGAATTTAAAAAAGTTTTATTGTAACTTAGATATTTTAAAATTTTATTTTAAATCTAAATAAAATAATAAACATAAATTAATTTTTCTATAAAACTAGTATTAAAATTTAATTAATATATTTATAGATATATACTAAGACTACCAGACTTTTAAAAAAATAATATTTATAATTATTTATTATTAGAAAATTCTAAATTAAAAAAAAACAAGATTTAGAAAAATAAAAAAACTATCTAAATAAAGTCTTTAAAAAATTAGAAATTTTATAGTTAAATAATAAGTTTTCTTTTAAAAAGATCTTTTAAAAGAAAAAATTATAAAATAGAAATACTCTGCTGCTATAAATATAGTAATAATCATTATTTAATTAAGTAATATTTCTTAAAAAAATTAAAATTAGAATTAAATAAAAATTAATAAAAAAAATAATAATTATAAAATTTTTATATCTTTAATAAACTAGTCTAAAATAAAAACTAATATTTATTTTAATATATTTATCTATTTTGAAAACATTCTTAAAATTTATAGAAACTTATATTTATATAATAAAATTAATTTTATTAATTATTAATTTATTTAAGAGTTTTATTTAAATATAGCTTATTTTATAGTTCTATTAATTATTATAATTAATTATCTTATTGTAAATATTTATAGTATATAAAAACTTTTTATTACTATTATTATTTTAGAAAACTATATAATTATTTATAAAATATTAAATAATCATTAATCCCAATCCAGACTTTTCTAAAAATCTTATTTTTTTAATAATTATTCTAGAAGACTTATATATTTTCTTATTTATATAAAATTAACAATTATAATATATAATCTAAATATTAAAGATTTTTTTTTATAAATTTATAAAAGCTTACTAAAATCTTATTTATATTTATATTTTAATTAAAGTTTTAAAGAATATCCGATAATAAAAAAATAAAATCTTTTTAAATTATTTATAAATTAGATTTAATAAATTATATTACTTTGTAAACTCTATAATTTTATAAAAATATTTTTTTAATTATTTTTTTATAATTTCTTTTATAAACTATCAGACTATACTATTAATTTAAAAAATATTAGAATTCTATTATATAAATCTATTTATTTTTTATCTTAAGTTAAGCTCTTATTATCATTATTATATTAATAAAAATATTTAATTAAAATAAATTTAGTTTTTTAAAAGTCTTATAAAAGCTTTTTGTTATAATACAGATCTAATATATCTATTCTACCTGTAGTATTTGTTCTATCTGTTTGATTTGTTTAATTTATTTTATTTTAATAATCTGATTGTTTTTTTAACTATTTTATATATAATCTATAATCTTCTTAATTATTTATTTACTTTTAATTTTGTTTATAATCTTTTAAGCTATATCTTATTTATAAATCTAAAAATAACCTAATTTAATAGCTAGTAAAGAATTTAAAAAACTAGTTATAAAAATTATTTACTTAAAACTGTTATTTTTATTATTTAATTAGATTAAAAACCAGATATTAGTCTGTTTTTTAATATTATATAGCTTTTTTTTAGAAAATAATAATTTTAATAAAATACTAGTAATCTGATAATTTTTAATTATACTAAATAATCTAGAAGAGTTTGTTTAGTATGTTAATAAATATTCTAAGAAATAGTATAATTATTATAATTACATTTATAAATATACTGTAAAGACCTAGAAGTAACTTATTTAAAAACAAATCCTGCTTATATTTTAATCCGACTAGATCTAATAAAAAAAGATTAAAATAATTTAACTATTATCCGAAGTTATTACTCTCTATAAAATTACTATAAAAAAATTAAGTTTAATATAAATATATTAAAGCTGTTTAGATTGCTATTTTTATAGTAAATATTTTTATATATATTTTAAAATTTATATTTATTATTAAAAATACTGCAGCTGCTCTAGTAAAAGTAATTATATTAATTAATTCCGAATCTTTTATTTCTACTTTTTTTTAAATATTTATTTAATTTTAATAAGTTTAAAAATAATTATTTTCATTTTTATTATTTTATTAATTAGATCTAAAAAAATAAAAATCAATACTAACTGATATATTATATTTATTTTTATATTATTAACTATCTTAAAAAGAATCTTATATTTAGATATAATTTTATATCAAAAATAAAGAATATATTCTGTTGGATTATCTAAATATTCTTATTTTTTTAAAATATTTTTTTAAAAATCTGATTAGAGAGTATATTATTTAGAATAAAGTTTTTAATTTTTTACTAAAAATAATAAAACTTTTATAACTATTATACTAAATTTTAAAAATTTATTTATAAAGCTAAGATATATTTAGATATATTCTAACTAATACTTAAATAGAATATTAACTATAAATTTAAATTTATATCTATAAATAATACTTTTTTTTAAAAAAACTATTTTATACTAATATATTTATTTTAGAATCTAGAAAATTATTATATATAATACTTTTATAAATTTAGACTAAATAACTAATTCTAAAAATCTTTTATTAATCTAATATAATATATCTAGAAAGACTAATTTAAATCCCGAAATAAAAACTATTTAAAAAAATCTATTATTTTTAAATATAATTTTATAAATCTGTTTATTATATATTACTAGTTTTTTTATTAGAAGACTGACTGCCGGGATTATAAAAAATATTTTTATTATAAATTAAACTATTATTTTATTAAAAACTATTTTAAGTCTAATATTAAAATATTATAAATAATATTTATATATTTTTTATTTCTAAATTTTTATATTTATTAACTATATTTATTATTTTTAAATCTTTATATTTATTTATTCTTAAGATATTACTTATTTTTCTATTATTTTATAAAATTTATTTTTAATAATTAAATCTATTTATAAGTTTTATAAGTTTTTTAATCTTATTTTTTGTTATAGTGGAAATGGTAATATTTATCTAATTTTAATAAATAGTTAAAAAATAAGTTTATTTTAAGCTACTAATAAATTAATCTTTTAGTATAATTATATACTATTTTAAAAACTATATTTAGAGAAACCTTTATAAAAAAAAACTTTAAAAAACTAACTTAATAATTATTTATATTATTTTAAATCCTAAGAATATAAAAATTCTAAGCTATATTATAATTAATATTAAAAATTATATTTTAAAAAAATAAATTAAAACTGGACTGAAGTCTATTAGTTATTATTATATTTTTTAAAAATCTATAAAATAATTATAAAATTTAATAGTTAATAAAGAAAATCAGACTGTATTATTTATTATATCTAAATAATTCTAAAAATCTACAACTATATTAAAAAAGATATATTTTTTTAATTATTTATTTTATTTATTATTTAATTATTTTTAGTTTCTTAGAGCTAAAAATCTATAATTTTTATATTAATTAATCTATATATATAGTTTAAGTTATTAATTAGTATTATTAAAATTATTATAATACTTTATTAAGATTTTAAAAAATTAGAATATTATATAATATATTAATAAGAATCTATTTTAAAAATGTTATACTTTTAAAAATTTTATTAAAAAAAATATTTATCTAATTTTATTAATTATATATACTATTTAGATATATTATAACTATCTGATATTTATAATAATAATAAATTAGATTAAGAAAATATTAAAGTCTACTAGTAAGCTAAAAAAACTAGTTTTATTTAAAAAAATTTAAAAATTTTAAGAATATTTTTATTTAAAAAAACTAAAAAGCTACTATTATATTAAAAATATAATTATATTATTATTTTAAAAAATAAAAAAAGCCCGCTGTTCGGCTTTTTATATAAAATATTTTAAAATAAATTATAAACTTTAAAAAATAGCTTTTAAAAAATCTAAATAAAGAATTTATTTATTTAAGTTTATTATTAGTTATTTTTCTACTACTATTTATAAAAAAATCTAAAAAAAATTTAAGATTTTATATTAATTCTTATATTTTAAACATTATTTTTATAAAAAACAGATATCTGCTCCCGTTTATAAAAAAGATTCTAAATAATCTAAAAAAAAAAATAAAATATTCTATAAAAATTAATATTATTAGTATTTTTAGTAATATTAAGATTAAAAAAAATTAAAAATATCTTATTATATTTTAAACTTATTTAAAATTATATAAAATATTTATAATATTATTTAAACTAACCGAAGTCTTTGTTATATTCTAATAATATATTAATAATATTTTAAGAGATTATTTTAATATATTTTATATTATTTATTTAAATAATATTCTAATTTATAGCTTTATTTATTAAAAATACTTAGAATATATTTATTATATTTTATAAAAGTTAAAAAAAGCAGGACTTTATACTAAGTTATTTAAATATAAATTTATTATATCTGAAACTAAGTTTCTAAATCTAATTATAAACTATAATAAGGTTTATTGAGATTTAAAAAAAATGAAAATTATAATTAAATTATTTATTTTAATTTATATAATTAATATTTAAGTTTTTTTATATTTTAGTAACTTTTACTATTAATTTATTTATAATTTTTTAAAACTAACTACCCTGCTTATATATTTAATAAAAACAATATTTTATTTATATAAAATTTAGATTATTAGAAAGTTTTTGATATATTTAAAAATGTTTTTATTAAAATACTAGTTTTATAATTATTTAACTAGATTTATAATATTATTCTAAAAATTAATATTTCTAAGTATAAATTAAAAAAAGTTTTATTTTAGTATAATAATAATAAAATATTATATCTTATTATATATTTTTTTAAAAAATATACTTCTGTTAAATATAATTATAAGATTTATAATAAAAAATTATTTATTATTATTAATTATTTTAAAAAATAATATCCCGAGCTGAAAAAATATTATTTGTAATTTAAATTATTATTAATAATAATAATTTAGAATATTTTATACTTATTAAGCTTTTAAATTATTAATAAATCTAATAGTTTGAATTTTAATTATATTTTAATTTTAAGATTATTTATAAATTTAGAAAATATAAAATTAAGCTTAATAATCTAATTAAAAAATTAAATAACTTTTTAAAAATAAAGAATAAATATTTATTATACTAAAATTAAATAAATAAGAAAATATTAATTGTATTTATTTATTAATATTATTCCCGACCCTGCTAGAGAGTAAAAATAATAAAAAAAATAACTTAAAAAAAATATAAAAAATATAGCGAAAGTAAAGCTAGTATTTATTTTATATATCTAAAAAAATATAATATTTAAAAATAAATAAAATTTATAACTTTTATTTAAAATATAAAAACCTCTTTGTATTATATATAAAAAAAATAAATAAATTAAAAAAATACTAAAAATTCTAGTTATTAATAAAAATTACTATCTAAATATATTATTAATATTATATAAAAAAAGCTTTTTAATTTATAAAAATTAATTATAGATATTTAATAATAAATAAAGTAAAACTAATCTAATTAAATTAGTTTATAATAAATTTATTTTTAAATATTTTAAAAAAATCTATATATATAAGCTATTAATTTAAAAATACTATTAGTCTAATATTTACTAATATATAAAACAATAAATAAAAAATTATTATATTTACTAAAAAATAATTCTATTTGAAAAAAAAAAAATCTAAGATTTTTACTAGTATTTAAATAAATATAATAAGATATATTTATAGACTTTATTATATATTTAATTAGAAACTAAAATTATAATATTATTTTAATATTTATTAATTATTTAATAAAAATAAAAAATTTAATTTTTTATAATTTAACTACTAATATTACTACTATTATAATAATATATATTTAATATATATAAAAACTATATAATCTATTTTAATTTATTTTTTTAGATAAAAAACTTTAGTTTATTTTTAAATTTTAGAAATATCTGATTTAATAATTTAATATTTTTAATAAATTTTTTATAATATATTATTCAGAGACTAACAGTCAGACCGAAAAAATTAATATTATATTTTAATAATATTTTTATATTTATATAAATTATTTATAAAAAAACTAGAACTAGTAGTTTTTTCTAGCTAAATTTATACTAAATATAATTTATTTAATACTATTAAAATTATTTTATTTTTTATAAATTCTAGATTTTATTTTTATATAAACTTTAAATCTATTACTATCTTAAATAGTCCAGCTATTAAAAATATAAATTATTATTAAATTTATTAAAATAAAAATATCTATTATTTAAATTTAATATACAAAATTAATAAACTAATAATATAAGTTAATAAAAAGATCCAGAAAAAATTAAAAAAATATAATTAGATATTTATTATATTAAAATACTAAAATCTAGTAAAAAGCTTAATTAAAATATTTTATAATTATATAAAATTAAAAAAAATTATTAATTTATATATTTATTAACTAGCTTTATTTTTTAATATAATAATATATCTTGTATTTAATATTAGTCTGTTTATATTTATTAATAAAGAACTAGTTTTAAACTAGTATTAATCTTTATTATTTTATGTAAAAATTAATAAATTAAAAAAATAAAATATTCAAATTCTTTTAATTTTATATAAAATTATAAAAAATACAGCTATTTTTGATTAATATATATTATAAAGTAGATTAAATATCTAGATCTAATTATTAAATTAGTTTAATATTTTAAAAATATCTGTTTAATAATTAAGAATTTTTATTATTATTAATTTAATAAATTATAATTTATATTTTAATAAAGCTTAGTTTTAGAAAAGAAATATACTATTATAATACAAATCTAATATATTTATGTTATTTATATTATTTATTTTATTTATTTAATCTATTTAATTTATTTTATTTTAATAATCTTACTATCTTTTTTAATTGTTTTATATATAATTTATAATTTTTTAATTATTTAATTATTTTTAATTTTATTTATAGTTTTTTAAGTTATATCTTATTTATAAATCTCAAAATAGCCTAATCTAGTAGTTAGTAAAGAATTTAGAAAACTAATTATAGAAAATTATTTAGCTAGAGCTGTTATTTCGATTACCCAGCTAGACTAAGAATTAGATACCATCCCGCTTCTTAACACTTTTATTTTTTTTATATTAAGAAAAATAAAGATCTCTAAATATATATATATTATAAAAAACTTAATAAGATTTTAGTTAAAAATTAGTATTTTTTACTTTTAATTTTGAAGATTTTAAATAGAATTGCAGAAGCTAAATATTTTTTAAAATTAAATATTTAAAACATATATTATTAAATCTATATTGAATAAAAGAATAAATAGAAACAGCTTTTTATATTCATTATAAATATTTTAAACACTTAATAATATTATTTAAATTAACTAATACTTTAGAAAATTATATCTATTTAGCTTTCTATAATATATTAGATATGTCTTATATTATATATTTAAATAATATTTTTATTTTTTCCAAAAAAAATACTTTTTTATATTTTTTATTTATATTAAATATTACAATACTTATAAATAGTAGATTTTTATATTAAATTATTAAAATATACTTTCTATTAAAATTATATTAAATTTATTAATGTATTATATTTTTATATAATATATTAATAAATATCTAATAAATACTTAATATTTTTATATAAGTCATACTAATTACATATTATAAGATTTAAATTTTTTTATATTTTATAATTTTTATTAGTATTTTGTTATAAATTATTCTTTAATTATATTATTATTAACTTTCTTCTAAAAAATACTTAGAATAGAAAAAAGCCTAAAAAATAATATTAAATAGTAAAAAACAATAGTATTTTGACAGTTTTTTTATAATTTTAAAACTATATTTTTATAAAAATATTTTAATATCTAATAAAAAATCTAGATAAAGATAAATATTTTTTAATAAATATAATAGAGATATTATTCTATTTTTCTATATTTAATTAAAGAACTTTAATAATATTAGAATTTATTATTTAATCTTGGATTAAAACCTTTTTTCATAATCTTTTTATTTAAATATTAGTAGTATTATCTTTAAAAATTATTATATACTATTCAAATTCTTTTAGATTATTAAATTAAAACCTTTAGACTTTTATAAAACAGTCGAAATAAAACAGTTATTTAATTTAATAATATATATATTTTAATAATTATAATCTTATTATTTAATATTAATCTAACAGATATAACTCTATTAGTTTATTTATTAAAAATAAAAAAAACTTTTAAAAGTTTTATCTCATATAGAAATTCTAAAATTAATATAATATTAAATAGTTTATAAAATTTTAATAAAATCTTGGTTAATCTTTATAAAAGCCTAGTTCAAATATAATAAAATATTTTTATAAAAGAGTTTTAAATTTAATATTTATATAATATTAAGCTTCTAATAAGATTCAAAAACTAAAGAAGTAATATAAAAATAGTTAAATAAACTATTAAAATAAAAGTATTTTATAATTTAAATACTAATATATTAGCAGTATTCTAAATATTTAAATATAAAAGTTTATTATATTTTAAAACTGTTATAATAAGTTTATTTTATAATAAATATATTAATACATTACTTATATTTTAAATATATAAAAATAAAAACTTTTTATATTTCAGAATTAATAAAAGAATTATATTCTTTAATTCAAAAAGTCTAAAATAAAAATATAAAAATAAATTATTAAAAACTTTCTATTTTATAAAATAATTCTAAATCTAAGTATTAAAAAATTGATAAAAATTATTTAATTATATTTATATACAAGTATTATTTATATCTTTCTGTAAAGAAAAGCTTTTAATAATATTTATTAAATGCTTATTATAATAATTAAGTAGTAGACTATTTTAGATAATTAAAAATAAAAATTCTTTTTAGAAAAGGATTCTATCAAATAAATCTTTATAAAAATATAGCTATTTATATTAAAAATGATATTTATTAAATATAAATTATATAATAAGTTTAAATTATTACTAATTTCTAGCTAACTTTCTGTTAAATTATTTATATAATTCATTATAAATCTATTTTTTATTATGATAAAAAATCATATTTTAGATTTAATTTTTATTGTTATTGACAGATTTTTAAATAATAATCTTGATATTTTATTAATAAAAACTAAGTAAACTAGTCTATTTTATTATGTTCTATATAACCTATTTATAATAATATTTTAAATTTAATTATTAGTTTTTTTTTAAGACTTTTTTAGACTATTTATCTAATTTTTATTTTTATATTAAAATTAGTATTTCTTAGAGAGAGATTTTTATAGCTAAAAATTAAATTAAAAAAATTAACTATACTATAAAAAATCTTGAAAATTATTAATAAAAAATTAATAAAATATAAAAACATATTATAATAGAAAATACCAGTTAATAACTTTTTAAAAGAATCTAATAAAGCTATTTACTACAAGTTTTCAAAATTAAAATCTTTTTTTAAAAGCTAGCTTCTCGATATATTAAATTTTCAGAAATTCTAATAATTATTAAAAAATAGATATATTAATTTTTCTGTCTAACTATTATAGTTGAATTTATATTGTCTTTTATATATTATTATTAAAATATTAAAAATCTAGTATAAATTTATAAAACTAATTTTATTTATTAAATTTAAAAAAATTAAAGATTAAAAATATCAAAGATAAATAAACTTTTAAAAATTAATAATATTTTCTAGTTAAGTAAACAGGCTAGCTAAATAAATATAATAAATAGATTCTAAAAAAATTTATAAATAATACCTAGTAAGCTATTTAAAATTACAAAAAATAAAAAAAATTTATAACAGCAGAAAATATCTTATCTTTAATTATAAAAAAATAATCAAATCTATATTAGATTATTATATTAAATATATTCAAAATTTAATACTAAAATATATATTTAAAATAAAAAACTGTTATAAATAAGTTAGATTCTTATTAAAAAACTATCAGATTAAGCCGGTTAATTAATATTATTTTTATAAAAAATAAATAGTAAAGAACTAAACTATTTTATTTTCTAAATATAAAATCTTTTAGAAAGAATTTTATTATTATATATAATGTATATCTTATAATATATATTTTTAAATCTTAAATAAAATATAATTAGATTATCTATAATAAAATAACAGTCTATAATAAAAAAATAATAAGAAATTAAATTAAACTAATAAATTAGCTTATAAATCAACGAAAAATTAATATAAAAACTTACAATAATTTTAGATTTATTAATATTAATTAATTTATATTTATAGTAGTAAGCCAGTCGACTATTTTGAAATTTATAATTAAAATTAAAAACAAATAACTAATCTAAATATAAAATATTAAATTCTAATTTAGATTTTAATTAAAGATAGTATAGTTAATAAAAGATTTTTAAAACTAGTTAAGAATCTGTACAAACTTGGTATTATTTTTTAATATACTAATTAAAGTCTAGTTTTTATTAGGGCTTGCTCGCTTAATTTCTCGCACGCTTTAACCGCAGTCTTTTGGCTTGCTTGCTTCTTGCTTAAATTCTCGTATGCTTTAACTACAGCCCTTTAGCTTGCTTACTTAATTTCTTATATACTTTAATTATAATTTTTAGCTTGCTTGTTTAATTTTTTATATATATTAATTACAGCTTTTTGGTATGCTTATTTAATTTCTTATATATTTTAATTATAATTTTTTACTTTATTTATTTAATTTTTTGTATATTTTAATTATAATTTTTTAATTTATTTACTTACTTTCTTATATACTTTGACTACAGGTTTTTAATTTACTTATTTAATTTTTTATATATTTTAATTATAGTTTTTTAGTTTGCTTACTTAACTTTTTATATATTTTAACTATAGTTTTTTATTAAAATAAGTAAAATTATAGATATTAGTATAGTTTTATATTATTATATAGTCTACTATTATATATTTTATTAATATTCTAAATATCTAGAAAGACTTAATACTAATATATAGATTTTTATATTTATAAATAAAAATAGTATTAATTTTAAAATTATATATATAGCTAGTATGTTATTATAATTAGTAGTATAATTAGTACATTATTTATTAATATATTTTATTACTAATTATAGTATAGTATTAGATTAGCTAGTTAATTCTAAATATGATTAAATAATAAAAAGCTATATAACTGCTGATTTTATTTATAATTAAATATTTTATTTTTATATTAGATATATTAGTACTATTTTTTTTAATTAATTTTAATTTAAAATCTAATATTATATTATATCTTCTATTATTTAGTCTTATATTTCTAATATATTTTTTAATATTATTTAATTCTAATATTTTTAAACTTATTATTAAATAGTTATATAGTATATAAAAAATTATTTTAAAGTAAAGCCGCTAGTCTAGTATATAATTATATTTATTAAATAAATTTATAAAATTATTAGCTGGCTGTATAACTAATTTATTTTTCTAAAATAAATAAATTTATAAAATATAACTATAGTATTATACTAAATAATATTAATAATCTCGTCTAATTTTTTTAAAAACCGGGTTTAAATAATTTTATTAGTAATTTTAAAAATACAAAAATTAGAATAATAGAATTCTATAATATCTTTTATTATTTTATTTATTTTTAGCTAGATTTAAATTATTAGATTTCTATTAGTAGTTTTTAATAATAATATTCTTCGAATATATTTATAATAGAATAGTAATCTATTTTTATATAAAAACTAGTGTTTAAAAATTATTTAAAAATAGATTTAAAATATTTTTATAAAAGCAGATAGTATTATAATAATAGTATAAATTTAAATAATAAAGTATTTATATTTTAGAAATATTAATTTATATATTACAGTTTTAGATAATATTAAAAAACTAATTTATAATATTTAATACTAGCTGCTTTTTTTAGAAAAAAAATATATATTAATTATAAATTATTAGTATATTATTTTAATTTGTAATATTCTTTTAAATTAATTCCTACTATTCCAGTTTAAAAAAAAGCTAGAAAAGAAATTATAAAAACTAATATAAAATAGTTTAGTAAAACTAATATACTATATATTAACTAGTTTTAAAATAATTATAGTATAAAAACCAAAGTTTTTTTAATAATTATTATTTTAAATTTATATATAGCTAACTGGCTTATCTACAGCCGGTTATATTTATAGAAATAAATATTAAATATAAAATAGTTTAATGCTTAGTATTATATTATTTAATATAGTTAATATTATTTTTTTGCATATATTTAATACTATTATATAAAGTTTTATATATTATCTATTTTATATAAAAAACTATAATATATATTAATATTAGATTTATAATATTTTATATATTTATTAATATTATTTTTATTAAAAGAATTATCTAATTATCTACTAAGCCTATTCAGAATAAATAAAAAAAAATTAAAATAATATATTATTATAAAGTCTAGTTTTTTTTAAGTCAGATACTAATAATATAACTATTGTTAATATATTATAATGTCTAATTAATACTAAATTAAATATAAAAAAATCTAAATTAATATTATTAAATATACTATTAACTGTATTTTAGAAAATATATAAATTTTGGTTAATATATAAATTTTACTTAATATATCCGGCTAAAATATACTAATATAAACAGTTTATATTATAATTTCTGGATCTAATTATTCTACTTACTACCGGGCTGTTTTTAGTTTATTTTATAGTACTATAATTGATATATATATTAATAATAGTATTTATAGTTTTTATTTTATTTAACAGAAAATATTTATACAGCCGTTTAAAAAAGATTATTATCATAAAGATAATATTCAATATAATAATCTTTTTTTTATAATAATTCTTACTAGTATTTTTATTGTTATTTTTATTTATAAATATATAAAAAGCTTTATTATCTATTAAAAATTTAATTGATTAATTTATTATATTAATATTAATATTTTTATTACTAAATATAATAAGACTAGTAGCTATATTAATTTTTCTAAAAATATTTATAAATTTACTAATCTAAATCTACTATTTAAGAAATTTAATATAAAAACTATTTATTAAAATATTTACAGCTACTAATTAATACTTTAATAATAATAAAAAATTTAATTAATAATATTATTACTGTCCGTATTTTAATTAATAAAAGCTAGAAAGCTAAATATAAATATAATAAAATCTTAAAAAATAATATTAAAAATATTTATAATTAAAATATATTAAAATAGCTATACTTAAAAATAAAGTAATCAAATATAATAATAAACTTATTAGAAATAATATTAAATTCTAATAGTAATAATCTTTTTATTTTTTAGTCTAGTTAAAAGTATATTTTTAAAATTATTTTTTTAATAGTTTATTTTTATAAAAGTAATTATATATTTTAGATTTTTTAGTATAATATATACTAATTAATTAACCTAACTATAATAGTTTTATTGAAAGATATTTATATATAAAATTATAATATAATTATTTTACAAAAATTCTAGATCTTAATACATATTAATATTATTTATTATTTTTTAAAAATAAAAAGAATTATATATTAATTTAGTTCATTCTTCTGCAGCTATTATATCTAAAAATATATATTTTTATTTAAAAAAATCTTTAATAGGCTTTTTTTTATTATAATAAATATATTATATTAATATATATTTATTTAAGTCCAGTTAAAAAAATATTATTAATATTAATAATATATAATATTTATAATTTTTTAAAAATATAAAATAATTTTAAAATAATAATTTTTATTAGAATAATAACAGCTATAAAAAAATCTAAGCTAAAAAGATTTAATATTTAATAATTAATAACTTTAATATTTAATTTATAATTTAATATTAAATATACAAAGTAACTAAAAACTCTAATTATATAACAATTTTTAGAAATTATTATTTTAGTAAATATAATTATCCAGCCGATTTAAATTAATAGCTAGTTTTAATTAATTAATTTATCAATTAGTTTACTAATTAATTGGTTAATTAACTAGCTAATTAATCTATTAACTAGTTAATTTAAATTTATTATACTACAGCAATCTGAATATTTATAAGTTTTATAATAATAGATTTAGATTATAAATATTTTAAAAAAATATTTCAAAGATACTAAAAGATTATTATAATATTATTATTAATCTTTATTTTATTTTTTAAAAATATTAAAAGTAAGTTTATTATATTAAAACAATACATTATTTTTTAAATATTTTTACTTATTTATTTATTAAAATTAAAATTAATATACAGCTGCAGTAGAAGTATTTATATTTTTAATATTACTAAAAAATAATAAATATTATTAAATTTATTATTATAATTATTCTTTTTATATTTAATAAATAGTATTTTATACTAATTATTATTATTAATAGTTTTATTAATAAATTAATAAACTAGATTACTAAAAAAATTAAAATAATTATTTTTTAGCTGTAGATTATTCTATATTTTAAGATTAATTATAATTTAATATACTATTATCTGCAGAAAACTGTATAAATATAAAAACAAAAAATTACTAATTTTTAATAGATTCATTATTATATTTTTAAAGTCTGAATATTAGAATATTAGTATATAATTTAAATAATAAAAAAATAAATTATTTGTTTTTATTATAAGATTTATTAAAACTATATAAAAAAATTTAGTAATAATTCATATAAGATATAAAGTTTAATAAAATAAAATAAGAATTACTTATTATATTTAATATATATATCTTCAATAAAAAAAGATAATACTATCTATTATTTTTTAAAAACTAAAATTAAAGTATTATTTAATAGTTTTCAGTTATATCTATTTAAAAAAATAAAATAGTTTCTTATTATTATTATTAAAATAGTAAGAGATATTTATTAATTAATATTTAATAAAATCTTTAAATCTAATAGTATTTCTAACCAAATATTATAAATAATTATAATTATTAAAATCTTCGGATTGGTGTTTTTATTAACAGAATTATTTAATTATTATATAAAATAAAAATATTATTTTTAATATTTTTAAAAATTAACTATTATTACTTTTTATAAGCCTGGTAAAAATTATTATAAAATATTTAAAATATACTAGTTAATTATTTTATTTAATATTCTAAAAAACTTTTGAAAAATATAATTACTATTAAATTAAATTATTTAATAGAGATTTATTTATTATTTTTAAAAAACTACTTCGGCAGCTGCTACAGCCGGGATATTAAAATAATATATTATATAATAATTAAAATTATTATTATAGTTTAAAAAAAATTATATTAATTTTATATTTAGATATTTCTAGTATTTTTAATAATATTCGTTATCTAAAAATTTTATATAACTTTTTATAAATATTATATTCTAAAAATAATTATTTATTAAATGAAGATTTTTTTTAACATAATATATTATTTTAGTTATATTTGAGTATACTTATTTTTAAGAATAAATTAATATAAGAATTTTTAAAGTTTATTTTTATTGTTAATTTTTTATATTTTTTATAATATAGATTTTATAGTAGATAGGTTTATAAAGAATATCAGCTACATTAATAATATTATTATTATTATAATAAAAAATAATAAAAAAAAGTATATTATATTAAATTAACAAAATTTAATATATTTATAAGATATAGTTTATTATATATATATTAGTATTTATATTTTTAAATTTTTATTTTATTTATTATTATTATTTTAAATAACTAAAATTAATAAAAAAACTTTATATCTATTACCAAACTAGGTATAAAACTTATTATATTAATTATTCTAAATTTAAAAAATAGTTAATATACTAATATAAATTCTATTAAGACTAGGTTTAATAAAAAATAGTTTTTAGACTTACTAGTTAAATTTATAGCTAAATATTAACCGGCCAGATTTTTTTCAAAATCCGAAATATCTATTATACTAGATTTTAAATAAAAAAAACTAGTAAAAAAAATATTATATTTAATTTTTAAAATGTTATTTAATAGATATTTTATATTTAATATTTATTTTTAGTATACAGAGGCCTGTGTTCTACAGATTTTATAAACTATTAAATATTTAAAAAATTTTTAATTAAAGATTTATTTTATTAAATAATATTTTTTTATATTATTTATATAGTTCCTGTAATAATATATATTATATTAATTTAATATAGTCTTAGATTTATAATTATACTAAATAATATAAATAATAAATCTATATATTTCATAAAATTTAATATTAAATAAATAAAATTATATTTAAAATCTTTTATCTAATAAATATTAATATTTTTAATATAAAATTCTAATTTTTTTTATTTTAAATTATTTTTCTTAAGTTTATTTATAGATTTTTTTCTAACTGATTATTTTTCTATTATATATTTATTTTATTAATTAGTAAATATTTTCTTATAATTTAGCTTTCTAGTTACTGCTGGAATTTATAAAAAAAGATCTAAAATTTAGTATTAATATTAACTTTATTATAATAAAATAAAAACTTTTTTTTATAGTTTTTTTATAATAGTATTTTTCAAAAATTATAATTAGTATTATTAAGAAAAAAGTTTTTATAATATATTTTATTTTTATAACTATACTTTTAATTATTATAAAAATCTATATTAATAGATTAAAATTATTAGTTAATATTAATTTAATAAAATAAATTAATATTATTATTATAGCTTTTAATTTTTTAATAGTTTTTATAATTTATATAAAAATAAAATAAAAATATATAATACTAATAATAGAGCTAGCAAATATTATTTCTATTTCTTAAATAATAAGAAATAATTTACTTTTCTAGGATTTTTTAAAGATATATATTAATAATTATAATATTTTCTAAATACTAAAAAATCTGGAGCTTTTATTAATATAATTTTTGGTCAAAAAAATAATTAGTTTAATTAATTAAAAATATTAGCTCGGCGCTAATACTAATATTTTTAAAACTAAAAATATTATTTTTTTTAAATATCTGTATATATAAATATTTTAGAAAATAAATATACTAATAAAACAATTAAGTAGATTATAGAATAGAAAAAGAAAACTAGTTTTTATAATCTATTATTATAAATTTAAAATAAAATAAAAATAGTTCTAAAGTTCTTTTGAAAAACTTAGATTAAAATAACTAATAAATAGACTTAATAGATAAACTAGTAATAATTAATATATAATAACTTTTTTTAGTAGTAGATATTAAAGCTGAAAAAAACTAAGAATCTATAATAATATAATAAATTAAATTACTTCTAAAAAACGGTTTTATTTTAAGTTTATATAAATAAAATAGTTTTTAATAGTTTTTTTATTTTTATTAAACAAGCAGATAATCTAAAATATTTTTATAAAATATTCTAAAAACTATATATTATATTTTTTTAACTATTTTTATTATAAAGCTTTTCAGAAGATAAATAAAATTTTTAATTTTTATAAATACTAGTAAAATATTTATTATGCTGTAATAAATAAAATAAATATCTATATTTCTATTAATAATTAACTGATTATTTTATTTATTATTAATAATACTAATAATAGTACCGTTCTTAAAATAGATTTAAAATAGAATTTTTAATGAAATAAATATATTATAGCTTTTATAAGCTTAACATATTTTAAAAAATATTTTAATAATATTTATTAATTACTAATATTTTATTTATTATTTTTTAATTAATTATTTAATTTAATAACTAATAATATCTGCTAATTTACAGAAAATATAACTAACCAGTAACTATTTAATTTATAGAACTAAAACCTAGCTATTAATATTTCTTATACTAATCTAAAATTATAGTAGCTAATAATAAAACTAGTTAATTAAAAAAACTATAAACTAATAAAAACTATTATATATAATTAATCTAATATTAGCTTTCAGGCTTGCTAATAAAATACAGCAGATAAAGATAAATAGAAAATATAATAAAAAAATTAAAAAAGCTAATTAGTAATTTTAAATAAAAAAAATTAAAAATTAAAAAAGCTAGTTAACAGTATTAAATAATTTTATTTATAAAAAATTATTTTATTATATAAATTAGCCTGTATATACATAGATTAAATATAAAAAAACCGGTTAATAATAAAAAAACTAGTTAGTAATATTAAATAAGATTATTTATAAAATACTTTTAATATATAAATCAGTTTATATATATATAAACTAGAGATAAAAAAGCCAGCTGGTATATATGAAACTAGATAGTATAAGTAAAACTACTAACTAGTTAAAATAAAAAAAATAAAAAAATCCTACTTATATATAGTTTGTTAGTATCTTTAGCTACTTAGATATAGTTCTATACAGGGCCGCACCTAAGTATAATAAATATAATTAATTAATTAATCAATTAATCAATTAATTAATCTAGTTTTTATTAATTTAACAAATTTATTAAAATATTATTAAAATATACTTGATAATAAATTTGATTTTTATTAAAATATTATTTATATATTATAGATACTATAATATTAAAAATATAGTTAAACATAGATTTTTCTATATTAATAATATTAAATTTTTTTAATACTGGTTTTATAATAATATAAGTAAAAAAATCTTAGATATAATAGATATATTAGCTAAATAATAATAGATAATTATTAATTTTATTTTAAAAAGTATTAGAAAGGAAAAATTTAAAAAAAATAAATTAATAGACAGATACTAAATAAATAATAGAAATAAAAATAAAAATAATAGAAAAAGAAAATATAATAGAAAGATTTAATAGAAAATTAAAATATAAAAATTAATAAAAATATATTAATCTTTTTTAATTATATATATACGTTATATCGGATTCTAATCAGATTATTAATAAAATATATACTTTATTTACTATTCTAAAATCTTTTATTTATATAGTATATAATTTATTAAATAACTTTTCTATTACTATAATACTAAACTCTACTATTTAGAAAATACTATTAGTAGAAATATTTAATTAAAACAAATAATAAACTATTTATAGTTATATTATTATATTAAATAATCCGGCTTAATTAAAAGGATTATTACTATATAATATTTATTATTATAGTAGTTTATATTTATTACTATAATAGTCTACTCCGAAGTTAATATAGATATATTAGATTTTTAATTCGAATTCTTATATTATTATATTATTTACTTTTTTTATATAATATATTATTTTAAAATCCTTAAGAAAAGAAGATTTCTTAAGAATTAGTTTTAAAATTAATAGAAGACTATTTTTAACTATTTTATTTGTCTTATCTAACCAGCGTCTCTACTGCATTAAGTAGTTCCTAATAGAAATAATAAATAATAATAAATAAATCTTTATTATAAATCTTATAATTATATTTAATAGAACCATATTTTTAAGAAATATATATAACTAAGTATAAAATTTTATTATTTCTATATTAGAATAATATTTTTAAAATATAATAAAGATATCAGTTTCTAAAATAATATTATATGTTTAATCAAAAATTAAAAGATAAAATCAAACATATATTTCTTAATATATTAGAAGTTTTTTAGTAGTCTAAAAACTAAATCAAAAAATCCTTTTTTTATTAGATATATAAATAATATTATGAGTTTTAAAAATTTATAGATAAAACATTAATAAAAAGTATTATAAAATCTAAAAAGATTTATATATTGAAAATATAAATTACAGTTAATTATTTAGTTACAATTTCAATTTTTTAAGATTTATATAAAATTTATGATCATTTATAATTAAATCTAAAAACTTGATTTTAAATATTACAAGTCTATAATTTAATAATGTAATATATAATCTAGCTTTATATAATATTAAGGATAAGATTAGTTAAATTATAGAACTGGTTAAATAATTAGATATATCTTATAAAATAGATTATCTACTGTATTAAGTTTTTACTAAGAATATACTAGAAGATAAGTTCTTAAAACAGAAAAATAATTAATAATATATTTAGACTTTTATAAAAATAAAATAAGCTAGAATCTATAAAATCTTATATACTATCTATTTATTTTATCTTTATTATATAAGAAGATATTTAAATTAAAAACAGTAAAGATAAATATTCAAACTATATAATTATGAATTTGAAAAATATTGATATTAGACCTATTTAAAATATCTATTTTATTTTATATTGGAAGAATATATCTAGTGACAAAAAATAATATATATAGATCAAGTAAGATAAATACAGCTATATAACTGTTTTTTTTATAAAATAATAAGATCTAAGATTATATTATTCTCAATATTTATTATATTTTTATAAACAAAAAGATTACTTTCAAGTTAAATATAAAAAATACAAAACTGCTTGTATTTCTAGACGAAAAAATAAATAAAGTATAAGTATAAAAATATTTAATAAGATTTATTATATAGAACTATTTAATAAAATAAAAATAAATAAAATATTGAAAAGTTTTACAAAATTGTCAGCTGCTTAATTTAATATATTGATATAAATAAATTTAATATTTCTAGTATATACTTTATATTATATAAAATATTATTTAATAAATATATATTTAATTCTTATATAAAACTTAAAACTTTTGATTAAAAGAATAGTAGATCAATTATTAATATAAATTATAATAGACTCAATTATTAATACAAATATAATCTAGAAATATTAAATATTTAATCTTGTAAATAGAAGTTAAAGTTAAAAAGAATTTTAGTTTAAAATGATTTAAATAATTTATTTATTTTTAATAGAAAATAATATATTAGTAATTTAGTTTTTTAAATTTTGAAAAATAAATCTGTCAGCAAGCTGAAAAATATAGTTAAAAATTAATATAATATTAAAAATAGAAAAATTAGTTTAATTTAATATTATAATAATTAATAAAATTATAACTTTTGTATTTATAAAAAATAATAGTTTAATAAGCCTGTAAAATAGTATTAAATGAAATTTATATTCTAAATATAAAATTTATGAAAGTTTAATATAAAGAATAATAATTTCTTAATTATATATATAATATTAAAATATCGATTAAATATAATTTATATTACAATTGGATTATATTCTTATAATATTTTAATATTATCCGGCTAGATAGTTTCTGTATATTTGACCAAAAAGGTTTTATAATTAAATAATATAAAAAAGCTTTATATATTAATATATGAAAATATTTTGAATAATTTTTAATATATAACTTATATAAGAAATATAGATTATTATTAATTTATATAATATTAATATTAGAAAAATAAACATAAAAAGTATTATTAATAAACTTAATATTAATTTTTTTTATTAAAGCTATTAATAAGATTTTTAAGCCTGTTATTTTAGAATATTATATCTATATTAATATTATTATCAATAATAATTATATTATTATATATTATACCTGTAATAATACTGCTGAGTTAATATATTTATTTTTTAAATTTCTTACTATATCTTAATATATTTAAGAAATTATATTACAAATTTATATTTTAATATTATTAATTTAAACTATTATTTTTATATTACTAGTACTTTAGTATACACTGCAGAAATTAATAAAAATAATTTTTTAAATAAACTATTTTATATTCTTATTTTAAAAAGATTAAACCTGTTAGTTTTTTAGTACAATAATAATTTTTCAGATATTAAGTTTCTGCTTTAAACTAAAAATATATCTTTTAATATTCCGATTAATATATCTTTCGGTATATTATTTATATTATTTTTTAATTAATAATTTATATATATTATTTTATATTATATTATTTTTTAATATATTATATGTTCTTCAGCCGTCTGTTCTATTATTTTTAAAATAGTTAAAATTAATTTAGCTGTTTTTATATATTATTAATTAACCCAAATATCTTATAAATATATTAATAAATAGTATTATTATTTATACTAAGAATCCTATTATGAAAAAGACTTTAAAAAAATATTTATATTGTATAATATATAGATTTTATTCTATAATTTAAATATTAATATAGTCTAAATTTCTAAAGAGTATTAGCTCTATATTCTCTTAAAAAAATAAGAAAGTTATACTACTAAATCTTATATATATTATATTTCTAAAGCTGATTAAAATATTATTAATAAAATATTTAATTTTTTTATACTATAAATAAGATATTCTATACAGCCGGTTATATACTTTTATTATATTTTATTTTTATAGTATAAAAAATTATTAATAATTAGTTTAAAAAAATATATTATTATCGACCTCCGCGAAGGTAATAAAAAAACCAAATCTGATTTATATCTAATTTTTATATAGAAAGATATATTATAAATAATTTATAAATATTATTATATCAGTATTTTTAACTTATTTATTTACTTCTATTAATAATTTATTAAAAAAGATTATAGAAACTGTTTTACTATTATTATATATAAAAGTTAAAAATCTTTTTATATAATAATTATAAATTTTATTAATTTTCTTCTTTTTATGTAGTTATAAATAAATCTTATACTATAGAAGTTTTATATATTTATTTATACTTATATTAACAATATAATTATTTACTTTAATATATTTAATAACTATTTTAAGTATTTATCTACTGATTTTATCTATTTTAAAAATTTAAATTTAAAATTTAAACTAAAGAAAGCTTATATAAGATTTCCGTCTATAATTTCTTTTAGTTAGTATATTAATATTCTTAGTTTTTTTATACTAAAGTTAAAAGTTAAAACAATTTAAACTCTTTTATTTTTATTAAATTTTATTAAATTAGAATATTTTTTTAGTCTTACTAATTAGTTATATTATTATATAAATTATTATATTTAAAAAAAAGTTTTTTTATAAGACTGTAAAACGCAATTATTAAGACTATATAAAATAAAAATAAAAAACAGAAATATATATTAAAAATTATAATTATTAATCTTATCCCCGAGAAACTATAGTTATTCTATTTATTATAAAATAAGTTTATAGATATAAAATATCTTATTTATTTTTAAACTAATAAGTATTTTTATATTAATATTAATATAAGCTGTAAAAATATAAAAGTTATAATCTATTATTTAAAATCTGATTTTATTTATAATAACTTATCTAAACTTTTTTTATATACTATTATTTTATCTATTATATTTTTATTTAGAATATTTACCAGTACTAAGAAGAACTACTAGTTTATTAAACTTAAAATATTATATTTTATATAGATATTACTGAAAATTAAATATATAATTAAAATATCTAGATTAAGAAAATTATTTATATTAATTATATATCTACTGTCGGAATTTTTAGATAGACTATATTTAATACTGTTTTAGTAGAATAACTAAATCTATATTTCATTTATATATTTTATTTTATTTAAAATTATCGAGTTTGTGTTTTCTACTGTTTTAAAAAATTAAATATAATAACAGGTACTTTATCTTGATTATTTTAAGTAAAAAGTATATTCTATATTTTCTAGATATAATCTTAGGATCTTAAAAGTATTTTGATTAATATATTTATATATCTAATTAATATATATTCTATCTATATACTTAAAATTAATAATAAGTTTAAATATTATATTATAGATAGTTATACTAAAGATTTTTATATTAAAAAAAATTATATTTATTTTTAAATTTAATTTAGATACTTATTCTTTGTATTTTATAAAAAATAATTTGCTTTACATAGTTAAAAATATTCTCTATAATATAAAAACTAATAAAACTGTTACTAATCCCGAGAATAACTGTTTGAATAATATATATTCTATATATAAATATACTATAAATAGTAATCTTTCTATTTTTAAGAAAATATAGCTATATATTCTATATATATTTATTTATAAAATTTTTAAAATTATCTATAATAATAATTAGTATTAAAGCTATAAAAAGTATACTTTTAAGTTAGATAGTCTTTTTATATACTAAAAAAGATATTAACTATATAAATATATATAGAAATATTTAATATATCTAAATAATAATATCTAATATTATAAATTATATAGTCTTTTTTAACTAATTATTTTAATTACTTTTTTTATATTATTATTATAGATTTTTTAATATTTTTATTTTTAGATAGTTCTAATATCTATAACTTCTTACTTCTTATTATTAATAAATTTACTAAATATATTAGTTTTATTCTAGATAAATCTATCTAAAAAATAAAGTAGTAGGATATTATATTTATTATTTTTATAAGATCTTATAATTAGAGTATATGACATTATTTTATATTAAATTATAATTCTTACTTTATAAGTATTTTTTAAAAAAATTTGTTTTTTAATTAAATATAAAATAGTTTTATTCTACTACTGTCTATCTGCAGACCGATGGTTAGAATAAGTATATAATCTAAATTATTAAGATTATATTATATTATAAAATTATATAGAAATATACTTTACAAATATTAATTTTATTATTTATTATTTTTATAATAAACTTTTTATTTTTTACTGCTATAAAAAATATGCTATATTATCTTATATTCGAAGTATTCTTATATTAATCTTAATATTTAATTAAAATAATTTTATATAAGACTATTTCTAATTATATTATACTTAATATTATTTTTTCTGTTTTAAATATTATATTTTTGTTTATTCTAAATAATATATTTATATCTACAGTTTTTATAAATCCGGATACTCTGACTATATTAAATCTTAAGTTTAAAAATAGTTAGTTTATTATCTCCGACTATATTAAAGTATTTATTTATTTATATTTATAAGTTAAAATAGCTGTTTCTTTTATATTTAATTTTTAAAATATTTTATTTGAGATACTATACCTAAAGAAATTATAGCCGATTTAAAAAATATTTTATTTAAGTTTATATAGAAGATGTTTAAGACTTTTTTTGGTTTAATACTAAAGAAGCTCTTAAATTTATTATTATATATATAAAATATTTATATAACTATTATTATAAGCTATTATTCTTTATTAAAAATAATATAATATATCTTTATTTTTATTATAAATATATTATATTATTTATTATAAAAAAAAACTATCGTCTTAGTATATTAGATTATTTTATATTCTTAAAATCGTCGGTTAATATATATATTAATTAAATCTTTCTTATTTTTAGAAAAAATATTTTCTTATTTTTATTATATAACTAAAGTCAGTCTGTTATACCGACAATTTTAATTTTTTCGGTTGTATTTTATTTAAGCTATTTAAAATAGTCGATAAAGTCTTTTCTAATAATAATAATTATTAGAAAATTAACTATATTTTAAAATCTTATATTACTTACTATAGCTAATATTATATATTTATTTTTTAATATCTTATCTGTTAGTATAGATATAATTCTAAAAATAATATATAGATTTGTTTTTTTAATATTAATACTTTTAATTTTATTTACAAGTTTAAATATTAACTTTTTAAATAGTTGCTATATTAATATATTTATATTTTTCTATTTTTTTTTATATTTTTGTCTATTTCAGAATGCTACTATCTTATATATTTTATTTTAAATAATAATATATATTATTATTTTTTTATTCTTTTTATTTTTATATATTTATACTTTCAGTGTCTTTGTATATATAGTATTTGATTATAACAACGAGAATGTTTGTCTTAAAGTACAGTATATATAATATTCGGAAGTTTGTTTATAATAATAATCTGCTTTTCGTCTTGTTTCTGTCTTTCTGACCGCCTTGGCGGCAGAACCTCCGGTTGCTTGACAGTTCTATAGATTCCTTCCTTTCATCAACAATATTAATAATAATCAATATTATGAAGTTTATTCTCGTCCATTTCGACGTTTACAATTAAAATCTATTTATAATATAAATAATTAATAATAATAAAATAAAAAACCTTATATATCTTTAAAAAAATATATATTAGCTATGATTTTATAATTTTAAAAATATACTATAAAACTAGTCTTATATATTACTTTGAATATAACTAAAACTAAATAGTTTAATTAGATTTCTCTTTTTATATTAGTATTATATATACCGCGGAGTATATAATTATATTATTTAATTTTTTAATATTATTATATATATTTATATAAATTGGTAATATGATATTCTTATTAATGATTTTTTAAATAAGCTTTTATATATTTTTTTAATCTTATTATATAATATTAACGTGTTAGAAATAATAAGATTATTTTAAAATAATTTTTTAATATTAGAATTCTTAAATTTAAAATAGTTATATACATTATATTATTATACCAGCCAGTTAAACTAATCTTTTAAGTATAATACAGCTTTAAAAATATTAATATTAAATAGATTTTTATATAATATTATAATATGATATATAGCTGTACTGCTTTTATAATAAGAATGTATAATTAATTAATTTAATAAATTAGTAAATATTAGATTTAAATATTAAGTTAACTAGAGGATCTTGAAAGCTTCTTTATTGTATTAAATATAAAAATTAACTAAATAAAAATATAAAACGCTGTTACTATTGTCGATATTAGTATATATAAAAAGATTGTAATAAAAGAAATTCAAAAAATTTAATAAGAAATGTAGCTATAAAAGCTTATAATCTATAAAACAATATATATAATTTAATTAGAATAGCTATAGTTCTATAACTGTTTCTCCAAGAGATAATAAGATCTGAGATTATATAACCCTAGATTTGTCATAAAGCTAAAAGAATATTTATTATATTTCTATTAATAAAAATATTAAGTTTATACATTAATACTCTCGTGTTTATCATATTATATATTTTATTATTTTTTTATATTCTTACTGAACTAAAATATTATCTCAGCTTAACTAGCTGCTTTTAATATCAAATATATTAATATATATAAAAGGCTGCGCCGCTCCACCAGTAAAAATAATTTTATTCAAAAAATAATTCTAATAAAGACTATTCTAAAAAGGACTATTTAGCTTATATACTAATTATATCTACGAAAAAAATTCAATATCTTTAAAATATTTTAGTATAATCTTACTAATCTATGTATATTTATTTTATCTTAATTCTAATAAACAGTTGTATATCAATCTCAATATATTAAAATAAACCATAATATTATAATATGTTATATTTTTAAGCATCCAAACGTTTTTAGTAAACAACTAATTTCATTTTTTATACTAAAATACAGCCAGTTTTATTTATAAGTTGCTTTTTATATTTGATAGAAACTTGCTGCTAGCCTAGTAAGATAAAAATTATCTATTTTATATAAACAATCTATAAAATATGCTATATAATTAAATCGGTAATATTTAAACTATCAAGTATTTTTATTAACTATATATTTATTATAGATATTTATATCTACAATATTGTTTTTTCTATATACAACTATTATAGTTAAGAAGTTAAATCTATATCTTAAATATATATATTTTAATATATTTAATAACTTATTTTGTGTATATACTATAAATCTAAAATTATTAATATAATAGTAGATATCCTGTCTTATCCTTTCTAAAAAAACTTTTATTATATGATATTAACCTCGATAATTATATACAAGATATATTTATTCTTAATATTAAAAATAAAATATTCTTTTCAATGAAAGTACTAAAATATTTGATTCTATTGAAGTATTTACTGTTTATATATTTAATCTTTTATTTCTTATATCTTTATATCTGTTAAGAAGTAGGCTGGTATCTGGTTTTTAGTCTAGCTGGATAATAGAAATAACAGCTTTTATCACATAATTTCTTACAACTAATTTTTTTAAATTCTTGACTAGCTACCAAATTAGATTATTTTTAAAATTATAAACAGAATATAACTTAAAAAGCTATAAATAAATTAAAAATAAATAAAAAATCAAAAAACTTTATATATTATATATAAAACAGTTAGAAAAAATAATAAGATTTTGAAAATAAAAAAGATTAAACAGATCAAATAAATAAAATAAATATGATAAATAGACAGATTAAATTAAATTCAACAAACATTTTAACTTTATATTATAATAATTTATTTTTTTAAGATTAAGCTTTATTAAAATATAGATTATAACTTATTAAAGTAATAGTGGTAAAAGTTTTAATTATTTAATTAATATTTTTTAAATATTTGATTAGTTTAGCTATTATATCTGAGGATCTATCATAATATATATTAATTAATAATACTTATATTTTTTATAACAAAATAAAAAATACTTTCAATTTTCTATTTTGTTAAGCTGTTAATTTTTATATATAATAGTAAAAATTAATATTAGTCTAGAACTAGTTTTTTATTAATAAAAATAAATAAACTAATATTAAACCAAAAATATATTTTATATCAAAGAATAAAATTACTTAATAAATATATAAAGTAATAAATTTTTTTATATTATATAAATTTAGAATATTTTAATTAAGTATTTTATTAAATCTTGATATTTTAATATTATAATTATTTAGATATATCTTTTAAATTTTTCTAAATGTTTTTATTAATTATGTTATTAATTTATTTATTTTATATATTAAATTTAAAAGATTTATAATTTTATAATAAATAAGTCTATATTTTTAGGAGCTAGATTATTTAAAATAATAATAAATTCAAAATCTACATAAAAATAAAGACTATAATTTACGAAAATAAAATAGTTTTAATAATATTAAACTAAATTATACTTAATATAAATTGAATAGGAAAAAGTTATTAGTTTTAATTATTTTGAATATAATTTATATAAATATAAAAATATCATTTAAATATTATATTAATTTTTCTATTTAGCTATTAGTTTCTAAGGAATATATTATAAAAAATTTACTAATAATATTAAATTATAAAATTGAATATTTCTAAAATTTAAAAATAAAGTAAAATTTTTGATTTAAAAAAATAAAATTAAAATAAATTATATAATTCTTATATATACTAAATATATATTATTATTATAATAATAGTATTAATAATTAAATTATAAAAAATAAAATATCTTATCTTACTTTAATAATTAATAATTATTAAAATAATATTATAATTTTTGTTTTTAAATAAATATATAAAAAAATCTATAAATATATTTTATTATATTTACTTAAATATTAGTAAAAGCTTTAGAATTTCTTATTTTATTTTTCTAAATAGAATTATCTTCTAGTAAATATAATATTTATTAATTATTATTATATATATTAATAAATATTAGACAAATAATATCTTTAACCGAAATGTTATAAATATAGAGTTTTTAAAATATTAAAAAATAAATTTATTATAAATTAATTATATCAGCTTAATTTAAATCTATTTAGTATCTAATATTTATAATTAGTTTTCTAAAATAAAAAGCTTGTTTTATTTAATATTAATAATATATTTAAGTAAGATTTTTTATTAATAATTAAAACTTTTAATATTTTTCAAATTTAAAAACTATTTAATCTTAATCTAATAAATATTTTTCTTTTTAAAAAATCCTTTAATTTTTTATTTAGACTATTTAACTTAATTTTATATTTCTTAAATTTATAAATAATTTTAATTATTAAATCTATTAGTAGTTTAGCAGGTTAATAAGTATAAAATATTTTAAATTATAATAATCAATAATAATTTAACTTAAAAATATAATTTAGAGTATTATCTTTCAAAATAATAAATAATAGTAAATAAATTCTTGTTATAAATTTTATAATTATATTTAGTAGATAAACACTTTTTAAAAAAATATAAGTAAATATAGAGTTTTATTATTCTTATATTAAAATAATATAAAAATATTACTTTGAAAAATATTACTTTTAAAAATTATATTATATATCTTGTTAAACAGTCTAAAATAAATATATAAATAAATATCTTTTAATTTATTAAGACCTTTTTAATAGTCTAAAAAATAAATAAAAAATTTTTTTATTAAATATATAAATAGTATTATTAATTTTAAAAAATTATAAATAAAATATTAATAAAAGTTGCTAAGTCTAAAACAACTTATATATTAGTATATAAATTAAAATAAATTATCTAATTATAATTATAATTATTTTTTAGATTTATATAAAATCTATTATAGTTTATAATTAAATTCAAAAACTTAATTTTGAAAATTATAAATTTATATTTTAATACTTCAGTATATAATCCAGTTTTATATAGTTTATATAATATTTATTAAATATATCTCAAATATATTTTATAATTATAGTTATATATTAAAATAAGTTTTGAAAATATTATTTATATATTTCTAAAAAATAATAAAAGCTCTAATATATTTAAATAATATTAAAAATGTTTCATATAATTTTAAGCAGATTCGGAATTTACTTAAATATTTCTAATTTCTTTTAATTTTAATATTATCAAAAATACTAATAATATTAATTTTTATAAAATATTTTATTTTTTTTCAAGTTATTTAGAATTCTTTTTATAAACAGCAGCAGATATTTATTCTTTATAAAAATAATATTTAAAATATAATAATTAATATAAAATTATAAGTTCTTTTAAACTTTTTATAAAAGGTATTAAAAAAATAATTTATAATAAGTTAAAATAAATAAAATTCTTTTTTAAATCTTTTAAAAATTATTTTTTAAGAATTTATAATTTATTTTACAAAAAGATTTAACAGCAGAAACTTTTTGCTTTTTAAAATAATAATATAATTATACTTTTAATATAAAAATAACTTCTTAATTTCTTTAAAAAATATTTTTAAAATCTTGAGATCTTTTTAAAAATTCTATTTTTCTAATTTGATTAAAGTTCATAATACTTTATTAATCTAATTTATTATTATTATAAATATTAAATAATTATAATATATATAAATAATATATATATTTTATAAAATTAAATAAATATTTTTTATTAAAATGTTTAAAAATATAATATTCTTAAAACATATTTTTAATAACATATTATATAATATTTTAATTTTACAAATCTTAATAAAATATTATAAGATTTTGTAATAGAGTTAGATAATAAAATAAAGTATATATATGAATTAATCAATATAAAATTTATAAATTTTAGGCAATAAAAAACCAAAAATTATAAAATGATAAATAAAATAAGTAATTACAAAAAAAATATCTTTTTTAATATAATTATAACTTTTTGAATTTATTTAAATATAAGAAATAATATAATCCGACTTTTGTCTTATTAGATTCTATATCTATTTTATAAATTTTTAAAAAGGTATAAAAATATTTAATAAATCTTAATCCAGCTTTTATTTCTTATCTTTAAGTTAAAATACATAGTATTAATTATAAGATAAATTAGAGCTTTTATATTTTCGGGATTTCAAGTAATAAAAATAGCCATTAAATCAGTTTTTGAATTTCTTTAGAAAAATATTTTTAAATATAGTTTTTAAAATAATATATGATTATATAAAAAAGTCGGTTTATTAATAGTTTAAAATAAATTTATTTCTTAACTATTTATTAAAATTAAATAAATATAAATACTCAAACTACATTAGAAAATGAAGTTAAAAATGTAATAAAATTTATAAATAAATTTAATTACTAAAAATAAATTTGATAAAACAGCAAAAAAATAAGTGATATTTAAAAAATAAATAAATATAAGATTTTAAAAATAAACCATATATAAATATTATTTATAATATTTTAATATTAGATCTAAAATAATCTTTAATAAAATAATTTAATATATAATGAAAATATTTCTAATAATTATAATAATTAATTTTCTAATAACAAAACTAGTAGTATATAATAAATAGATTTATAAAATTATATTTAAAATGTTATATAATATCTACTACTATAGTAGTTTATATCTACTACTATAACAGCCTGCTTCTAGATTAATATAAATTTATCAGACTTTTAATCTAAATATTTATATTATTATATTACTTAATTTTTTATATAATATATTATTCTGAAATCCTTTCAAAAAACATTTTTTAAAAATTAGTTTTAAAATTAACAAAAGACTATTTTTAATTATTATACTTATCTTATCCAACTAGTATATCTACTGTATTAAATAATTTTTAATAATTTTTGATAATTTCTAATTTTTCTTATTTTTAATTATCTAAGAAAAAATAATATATTATTTAATAAAGTCTTATTCAAAGTATCTTAAGATATTTTTTCTATTTCTAAATTAAAATATTTAATTTAAATGGATTTTTAAAAAGTATAAACTACTATTTATTAATTAAAATAGTTAAAATAATTAAAAAAATTCTAAGTATTATAAACTAAATATAAAAATATTAAATTTTTAATAAAATTACAATAATATTATACTAGTTTAATTCTGGTTTTTAAATAAAAAAGATTAAATTTAAAAACTTTTCTTTTCTTTCTTCGGTTTAGTTTATAATAGAGAATAAAATAGATTTATAATCTATAATATGTCTTTAAAAAAACTTTTTAAAAATGATATATAAAGAATTAAAAAATTCTAACTATAATCAATTATCTAGATTTTACCTATTAGTAAAAATAATATTAAAATATTAATAAAAATCCCTGGAAAATTATTAAAATATTAAAAAATCATAAGTTTATTTTATTTAATAAATTTTTTTCTATTTAAAATATAGCTATTTTATAGTTTAATATTATAAAATAGTTTACATAAATCTATTAATAAAATAATTACAGTTTTAAAAAAATTTATTTTTATTTTATCATTTAATATATTATTTTAAATCTAATTAAGATAATAAATATATATTAATTTTTTTTAAAAACTAGTATCGGAACTTTGTTAATATATTTATAAATATATACTAAAACTACCGAACTTTTAAAATAATAATATTTATTATTATCTATTATTAAAATATATTAAATTAAAAAAATAAGATCTAAAAAAATAAATAAACTATCTAAACAAAATTAAAATATTAAGATTTTTATAATTAAATAATAAGTTTTTTTTTAAAATTCTTTGAAATAGAAAAAATCAGAAAAGAATTTTAATTTCATAAATATAATTATATATATTATTTAACCAAGCGATAGAGATTAAAATTAAAATCAAAATTTAACTTAAACTAATAAGAAACAATAAATAACAAAGTTTTCATATTTTTAATAAATTAATTTAACATAAAAACTGTTATTCACTTAAATATATCTATTTATTTTAGAAATATTCTTAAAATTTATATAAATTTAGATTTCTGTACTAAGATTAATTTTATTAATTATTAATGTATTTATTAATTCTATCTAAATATAGCTTTTTTATAGTTTTATTAGTTATTATAATTAATTATTTTATTATTAATATTTATAATATATAAAACATTTCTATTATTATTACTAATTTAAGAAGAATTATATAATTATTTATAAAATATCATATAATTATTGATTATAATGTAAATCCCTCTAAGAATCGTATTTAATTTTCAACAATTATTCTATAAACTTTATATATTTATTTATCTATATAAAATTAATAGTAATAATATAAAATATTAATATTAAGAATCTTTTTTTTTATAAATTTATAAAAGCTTGCTAAAATCTTATTTATTTTTATATTATGATTGAACTTTTTAAAAATATTTAATTCTTCAAAAATAAAATTTTCTTTAACTATTTATAAATTGGATTTAATAAGATTATATTATTCTTTGAAACTTATAATTTTATCGATATATTTTTTTTAGTTATTTTTAATAATTTTTTAATAGATTATTAAACTATATTATGAGTTTAAAAATAATAAAACTTTATTATATAGATTTATTTATTTTTTATTCTAAATTAAGCTCTAATCTTCTTATAATTATATTAATAAAAATATTTAATTAAAATAAATTTGGTTTTTTAAAATCTTTATAAAAATCTTTTTCTACTAAAAAAATAAAAGTTTTTAATTATATATAAATTATAAAAAACTTGATAAAATTTTAAGTAAGAATTACTCTACTTTACTTTTAATTTTAAAAATTCTAAATAAATTTATAGAAGCTGAATATTTGTTAAAACTATATATTCAAAATATATATTATTAAATTTATAATCTTTTAAATTTATTATAAATATCTTAAATATTTAGTCATATTATTTAAATTAACTAATACTTTAATTATATCTTAAAGTTATATTTATTTAGCTTTTTATATTATATGAGATTTTTTTTATAGTATTTGTTTAGATAATATTTTAATTTCTTTTTAAAAACTCCTTTTTTGAAATTCTTTATTTAAGTATTAGAATACTTATAAAAATAGATTTTAGTAGAAAAATATCAAAATATACCTTTTATTAGAATTATATTAAACTTTTAGAATATATTATATTTTTATATAATATATTACTACATTTTTAATAAATATTTAATATTTTTATATAATTAATATTTACTATATATTACAAGATCTAAATACTTTTAAAACTTTTATAGTTTTTATTAATATTTTATTAAAAATTATATTTGGATTATATTACTGCTAACGTTTCTTTTAAAAATATATTTAAAATAGAAAAGGTATAAAAGAAATATATCAATTAATAAAAAAATAATAATATTTTAATATATTTGTATAGTCTTAAAACTATATTTTTATTAAGATATTTTAATGTTTAGAAATTCCGAATAGAAATATACATTTATAAATAAAAATAAGAAAAATATTATTCTAGCTAGATAACTATAAAATTGTCATACTACAGATCTGATATACTTATTCTATCTATTCTATCTATTTTATCCGTTTAACCTATTTAATCTGTTTAATCTGTTTTATTCTAATAATCTGATTATCTTTTTTAATTATCTTATATATAATTTATAGTCCTTTTTAATTATTTATTTATTTTTAATTTTATTTATAGCTCTTCGAGCTATATTTTATTTATAAATTTAAAAATAGTTTAATTTAGTAGCTAGTAAAAAGTTTAAAAAACTAGTTATAGAAACTTATTTAGTTAGAACTATTATTTTTATTATTTAACTAGACTAAAAACCAGATGCCAGTCTGTTTTTTAATATTATATAATTTCTATTTTTAAAAATAGTAGTTCCGATAAAATACTAATAATTCTACAACTTCTAGCTATACTACATAATCCAGAAGAATTTATCTAATATATTAATAAATATTTAAAAGAATAGTACTATTATTATAATTAAGTCTATATCTATACTATAAAAATCTAAAATAAATTAACTATCTAAAAGATATTTCTAGTCTTTTAAGTTAAATAATTCCAGTAGAAAAAGATATTTATAATTCAAAAACTTCTTAATATTATTACCGCCTGTAAAATAGTTTTTAAAAAAAAATTAAGTTTTAAATAAATATACTAAAGTTATTTAGATTACTATTTTTATAATAAATATTTTTATATATATTTTAAAATTTATATTTATTACTAAAAATACTGCAGTTATTTTAGTAGAAATAATTATATTAATTAATTCTAAATCTTCTATTTTTATTTTTTTTCTACATATATATTTAATTCTAATAAGTTTAAAAATATTTAAAAAAATCTTATCTATTTTATAGCTTAAATTAAAAATAAAATAATTATTAATCTCGATTCTCTACCGTAAAATCCCGTATTATTTATATAATTAACTGTTTTTCGGGCTTTATATATATTTAAGTACTTTTCTATACTTAAAATAAAAGTTATTTTGTTAATAACTATACTAATATTTTAAAAATCCTAGAATAAGCTTTTAAAAACCTAAATAATATTTATAATATATATAATAATTTATACTGTCTTTATTAGAACAGCAGAAAATTTACTATTTTTTTTATTAAATTTTAATACTTAATTATAAAAACTAAAATATTTAAAACTGTTCTACTAATTATATTAGAATAAATAATAAATAAAAACTAGAAATTATACTACTATACTAAGATTCTCCAAATTCTAATAAATTTTATTTAAAACTTACTTAAAACTTACTTTTTTTTTAAAAACTAAAGAATAAAAAAATCTTAATAATTAATAAATAATAAAACTAACTTTAAAAATCTTCTATTAATCTAGTATTATATATTTAGAAGAACCAGTTTAGATTCTAAAATAAAAATTACTTAAAAAAATCTATTATTTTAAAATATAAGTATATAAATTTATTTACTGTATATTATTAGTTTTTTTATTAGAAAACTAACCGCCGAAACTACTGAAAATATTTTTATTATAAATTAAATTACTACTTTATTAAAAAGTATTTAAAATCTAATATTAAAATATTATAAATAATATTTATATATTTTTTGTTTTTAAATTTTTATATTTATTTGTTATATCTGTTATTTTTAAAATTTTTATATTTTTTTTAAAATATTATTTATTTTTTTACTGTTTTACAGAGCCTGCTTTTAATTATTAAATTTATTTATAAATTTTATAAATATTTAAATCTTATTTTTTATTATAGTCCGAGTATTTATATTTATCTGATTTTAATAAGTAGTTAAAAAAAGTAAGTCTGTTTTAAGCTATTAATAAATTAGTTTTTTAGTATAATTATATACTATTTTAAAGGCTGTACTTAAAGAAATTTCTATTAAAAAAAACTTTAAAAAACTAATTTAATAGTTATTTTTATTATTTTAAATTTTAAAAATATAAAAATTTTGATTTATACTATAATTAATACTAGATATTCTATTTTAAGAATAATAAACTAAAGCTAAACTAAAATCTATTAACTATTATTATACTTTTTAAAAATTTATAAAATAATTATAAAATTTAACAGTTAATAAAAAAAGTTAAGCTGTATTATTTATTATATTTAAATAATTCTAAAAATTTATAAATATATTAAAAAAATATATTTTTTTAATTACTTATTTTATTTACTATCTGATTATTTTCGTTTTTTATAGTTAAAAGTCTATAATCTTTATACTAATTAGTTTATATATATAGTTTAGTTTATTAATTAATATTATTAAAACTATTATAATATCCCGTTAAGACTTTAGAAAATTAAAATATTATATAATATATTAATAAAAACCTGCTCCGAGAATATTATATTTTTAGAAATTTTAATAAAAAAAAATATTTATTTAGTTTTATTAACTGTATATATTATTTATATATACTATAACTATTTAATATTTATAATAATAATAAATTAGATTAATAAAATATTAAAGCCTACTAATAAGTTAAAAAAAGTAGTTTTATTTATAAAATTTAAAGATTTTAAGAATATTTTTTTTAAAAAAGTTAAAAAGCTCTTATATTAAAAATATAACTATATTATTATTCCAAAAAATAAAAAAACCTACTGTTTAGTTTTTTATATAAAATATTTTAAAATAAATTATAAGTTTTAAAAAATTAATTTTTAAAAAATCTAAAAAAAAACTTTATTTATTTTAACTTATTACTAGTTATTCTTTTAGTACTGTTTATAAAAAAGCCTAAAAAAGATTTCAAATTTAAATTAATTACTATATTTTAAATACTATTTTTATAAAAAACATATACTTATTTCTACTTATAAAAAAATTCTAAATAATCTAAAAAAATAAAGTATTTTATAAAGATTAATATTATTAGTATTTTTAATAATATTAAAATTAAAAAAAACTAAGAATGTCTTATTATATTCTAAATCTATTTAAAACTATATAAAATATTTATAATATTATTTAATTTAATAAGAAATTTTGTTATATTTTAATAATATATTAATAATATTTTAAGAAATTATTTTTATATATTTTATACTATTTATTTAAATAATATTCTGATTTATAGCCGTATTTATAAAGAATATTTAGAATATATTTAGTATATTTTATAAAAGTTAAAAAAATAAGACTTTATATTAAATTATCTAAATATAAATTTATTATATTTAAAATTAAATTTCTGGATCTGATTATAGACTGTAATAAGTTTTATATAAATCTAAAAAAAATTAAAACTATAATTAAATAGTCTATTTTAATTTATATAATTAATATATAAGTTTTTTTAGATTTTAGTAATTTTTACTATTAATTTATTTATAATTTTTTAAAACTGACCGTCCTGTTTATATATTTAATAAAGAAAAATATCTTATTTATATAGATTTTAGATTATTAAAAAGTATTTAATATACTTAAAAATACTTTTATTAAAATACTGGTTTTATAATTATTTAATTAGATTTATAATATTATTTTAAAAATTAATATTTTTAACTATATATTAAAAAAAGTTCTGTTTTAATATAATAATAATAAAATATTATATTTTATTATATATTTTTTTAAGAAATATATCTCTACTAAATATAATTATAAGATTTATAATAAAAAATTACTTACTATTATTTATTATTTTAAAAAATAGTATTCTAAGTTAAAAAAATATTATTTTTAATTTAAGTTATTATTAGTTATTATAATCTAAAATATATTATATTTACTAAATTTTTAAACTATTAATAGATCTAGTAATCTAAATTTTTATTATGTTTTAATTTTAAAATTATTTATAAATTCAGAAAATATAAAATTAAGTCTAACAGTCTAATTAAAAAGTTAGATAATCTTTTCAAGAAAAAAAATAAATATTTATTATATTAAAACTAAATAGTCTTAAAATAAGAAAATATTAATTTTATTTATTTATTAATACTACTCCCGATTTCACCAGAAAATAAAAATAATAAAAAAAATAATTCTAAAAAAAATATAAAAAATATATTAAAAATAAAACTAGTATTTATTTTATATATTTAAAAACATATAATATTCGAAGATAAATAAGATTTATAATTTTTATTTAAAATATAATTATCTCTTTATATTATATATAAAAAAAAATCTAACTGGATCTTGTGGTAACTACTAAAACTATTCCTATACTCGTCCTACCGCAGCAACAACTGTAAAAAACAAATCTATATATTAAAATATTTTTATAAATATTTTTTTAAGGCTGTACTCGCCTATATAGTAATATAGTAGCTGAAAAATATATTTATAAATATTTTACAGCTTCGGCTTTAAAATCTATAGATTTATATATTTATTTTATTAGTTATAACTAAGCTAGTATAGTGCCGAAAAAAAAATAAAAAACTTACTATAACTGTTTCTTATTTCTAAGCTAAAAATTAATTTTAAAGTCTATATATATATTTTTTATAATAAAGTTAAAAAGTTACTATAAGTTACTGAAATCTAAAAAAATATTTTAAATATATTTATTAAGTTTATATATTCTATAATATTTCTTATAAAAAAGATATAAGATATAAATAGGTAGTTTCCGAATTAGATTATTAATAAATTAAAATAGATTAAGTTTATAATTACAAATTAGAATAAATACTAAATAAATATATTTTATATATTATAAGTAGTTTTTAATTTAATTTATATAACTAGTAATATTAAGGTCTTTATATTAAAGCAAGCTATATAGTTATATTAAAATATAATTTTTTTATTATATTTTTCGGCTACGGAATTCTTGCTGATTTTGAACTGGATATATAAAATTTTAATTAATATATTTTTAATTTTAAATAATATTTATAGTAGTACTAGCACTAGTTTAACTATACTAGTTTTTATTTTTTAAAAAAAGCTTAAAATTATAATTTATTATATAAACTACTATATTATTAATTTTTTCCGACAGAGCCCGGCCAAACTAATTAATAAAACTAATTAAATATTATAAAAATCTATAGATTTAAAGATTTTTTACTATATTTCTTTAATAAATAAAATACTACCGAACAGTAATATTCTTTTATAAACTAATATTCTTAAAGATATAGTTTAACTAAGCTGAATAGCCGAATAAATTATAATATTTAGTAAGAAGACTAAAAACTATTAATATATTTTTAGAATAATTATAAAAAGAATAAATATTATTAACAATTTTAAGAATCTATTCGTAAGAATTAAAACCGATAATTATAATCAGCTTACTATATATAATATTTACTAAAATTATTTAAATTAACTAGCTTTTTAGCAGCTGCAGAACTAAAAGAATTTTATAATTTAAATTAATTATAGAATTTAATAATAACCGTGCTATAAAAGCTGCTATACTATATAGATTAGTATTTAATAATAAGAACTACTACTACTTTTATTATAATAAATATTATAAGATTTAATAATATTTTAACTATTATATATATAAGTATATTATCTAATATTATAAATAAAGCCCTATTTATATATATTATATATAAAATTATAACTTCAAAAACTATCTACAAATATAAAATTATATTATTATTTATTATACTATTTATATATAGAATGAGAATCTGAAGAATAATTACTTCGCCTATAATTATAGCTATTTTATAAAAGCTAAAAAATTTAAAAAGACTTATAATTATTAGATTAATAATTTATAATATTATTAAGCTGTTTATCAACTTATTTTAGAAAATATAAAGTCTAGTATAGTCTTAGGATCTAACTATAATTTTAAATATAAGCTAAAATTTAAATCCGAGTCCGAATATTTACTAAAAATCTTAAAAAAATAGATCTTAGTCTATATTAAAAAGTTTAAATCTAAGTTAATTTTATAACTATATAAAATTACTAGTAAGTTTTAAATATAATTCAAACTATAAACTAATAATAAAAAATAAAAATAATATTATTTAAAAAAGACTTATAGTAAGAATTATAATATAATAAAAACAGATATTATAATTATTCTAATATTATTTTTTTTAATAAAAACTAAAAGTCTGTAACTATCGGTTTTTAATTTAATTATTTTTAAAACTGTCGGTATACGGCGGAGAAACTATAGTCTAAAAAATAACTAATATATTAGTAAAAAGTTATTATTTAAAAATAAACTTAATATAATAAGTAATACTATTAAATCTTTTTAATAATAGTTAATTTATTATTTATTTTATAGACTAATCTCTGTAGCTTCTGTAATAAAATAGTTATATATTTTTTTAATAAAAAAAAGATATAGAATTATAATCTTTTAACAATTTAAAATTTTATAATTAATAATCTAATTAATCTAGTTTTAATATATTTATAGACTTTTAATAAATATTTCTATATTTATTTATAGCTGTATTTAAAAAATACTGCGAATCTACTGTATATTTATAAATATATTAACCGGCGAATTAATTCTAGTATATAATTAATTTACTATATAAATTAAAATCTAAATATATTTATATTTAAGATTTCGGGCTTTAGATTAGTTAATATTTATACTATATATAATCTAAACCGGTAGTATTCTAGGAATATAGTTTTTTTTATATTAGATTGGGTGATTTAAAAAGTCTTTAACTGCTATTATATTTTTATTAAAAATTTTAATTTTTATTATTTATTTTAGAATTATTAGATTTATATTTAGTTATATATTAGTATTAATATTTTAATTAAATTTATTAAAAATTATAATATACAGCTATTTATTTTTATTAATATAATAACTTTTAATAATTATACCGGCGAGATAAACAGTTTAATAATTTTAGATTTAATATAAATTTTAATTAAAATAGCTAACCGGCTGATTAGTTACTATTTATAAAGAAACTAGTATTTTATTATAAATTATATATTAATTATTATTAATTTTAATTTTGCTCTGTAGTTTATATTAACTATTATTTATATATAATAGCGGAAGACCAATTAAAACTAATTTATTAAAATATTTATTATAAAAAATTAGATTTTATTATAGCTGGAAACTACTGCTAATCTTAATACTATAGTAAAAGATTTTATAAATTATTTAATTAAAATAGTTAAAGCTGTTATATTAAAGCTTATTTTAAATAAATATTTTTAGCCAGATTATATTATAGTTTTTTAAAATTTTTATTATTATATAATAATAGTCTGCTGCTGTACAGCTGTAATATATAAAAATAAAAATTATAAAAAATATTATTAGTTTTATAATATTTTCAGCTGTATAAATAATAAGATAATCCGGTAGATCTATTATTTTTAGATTAAAAAAGCTATAAAATTTATTTAAGATTTTTGAAATCTAATAAAATAATACCAAGTCTGGGATATATTAAAATAGATTTTTATTTTTATACTTCGGATAAATAAATATAAATTTATTATTTTAAAGACTAAAGTCTAAGTTTTAAAAAATATCTTATTTATTATACTATTCGGTGCTATTTTTAGTAATATTAAAAACTTTAACTATTTAAAAAAGATATTTATAAAAACTTTATTTACTTTTAGAAAGATTAAAACTATTATTAATTATATTATATTTTTTAAGATTTTTAAATCCGATAGTTTTTTTAATATAGTTTTATAAAGAGTTCTTCTGATAATATTCTTTTTTATAATATATTTTTTTAATATATATTTCTAGCTAGACTATTATTTAAACTATTTTTATTTTTTTATTACTAATATTATTTATAAGTCTAAAAAAACTAATTATAATAATCTAAAGACTTATTAATTTATTATACTACTAAATATTCTAAGTAAAATTCTAAAAGCTGTAGTAGCAGTCCGGCTAAACTATTTTATAAAATAATTTAGATTTTTTTTAAAAAATTATATTAGCAGCTGCCGGGATTATTTAACTAAATATATTTTTTATTTTTTATTAAAATAAGTTTATATAGTCTGATAGGCCGGTTATTAAATAGCTAGTCTGCTTATATTTAATATATATAATATTTTTAATAATATTACTTTATACTATTTTATTTATAATTTATATAAACAGCATGTACTGTAAATATTAATTAACTAAATAAACAGGTTTTTTTTAAATAGTTAATAGTTCTGTTTTTATAAAAAGATTTTTTTAAAATATTTAGTTTTTATATAAATATTTTCTAGGGCTTTCTATTTTTACTAATTCTTTTTTTTTTAATATTAATCTTATTAACAAGATTTATACCGTGTTTCCGGACTTTTTTATTATTATATATATTAATAATTTTAGTATTATAGTTTAGAACAGCTTCGCCGAGATAAACTACTGCTAGTTAGAATATATTTATTTTATATATAAAAAATAGAAAATTATATATATTTTTTGTTTTATTTCTATAAAATATAAACTAATCTATTTTTAAAAAAACTATTAAAGTATTTAAGTTAACCGGCTCGGTAAAAACTCCGATTATTATTTAAAAAATAATAATTAAGCTTATTTTAATACTTTATTATTTTAAAATAATTCTAGATTATAGTTTTATTAGTATAATTTATATAGTATATTACTAAACTAAAATAGTTCTGCTAATTTTAGTTCTTATTTTAATTATCGGCTTTATATAAAATATTAATATTTAATATTTATATAAAATATAAACTACTGTTTTCTAACTATAAATATTTTATATAATATATTAAAACTGGATATAGTTTTATTATAGTCCGAAGATATTTAATCTAGATTATAAAATTAATTTAAAAGCAGATTTTTATTTATATTATTAGTATTTTTAGTATTATTATAAGACTTATTCTAGCAGCTTATTTTTATATTTTATTAATAATAATAATTTTAGATTTTAAAATTCTCTGAACTTATCTTCGGATATATATTTTTTTAGTATATATCCGGATTTGGATTATCTAAATTTTATTTTTAGTTAAATTAGAGTTTTATTACTAATAAAAAATAATTTAGAATAAAATCTTTTATTTCTATTACTACAGCAGCTTAAATTCAGGCTATCGATTAATTATTAAAATCTTAAGATTATTTAATTTTAGATAATATTTTTATAATAATATTTTTTAAATATTATTATTACAGCTATTAAAAATAATATTATTAAAATATATACTAAAACTTTTTAAAAAAATATTCTTTTAGTATATATTAATAAAAGTAATATTACTTAAAATATAAATACTATTATAGTTTGTAATCTAAATATTAATATTATATATTTTAAAATTTTTATAATATAAATAATATATATTATTAAATTTAATAATATTTATATAGTTCTAGTATATCTTCAGACTATACTATTATTATGATTAGATATTATTATAATAATTTTTACTAATAATTAGATTGTTATTCGGACCTGCGGGGTTCTAAAAAAAATTTTTAACTAGAAATATTTTTAAAAGATTATTAAATATTTTAAAGTTTTTTTAAAACAGCTGGATAGTCTGCTTATAATAGATTTCCGGTTATATTAAAATATATAATAATAAACAGACCGACGAATTTATTAAATAGACTATTAAAACAGTATCTAACCTACTTTCTAAAAAAGAAAAATATTTAAAAAATTATTAAATAAGTTAAAATTATTTTTAGAAAAACTAAAAATAATTAAACTGCTGCTAAAATTACGGCTGTATAGTTAAAGCTCGAATTAGATTCTAAAATATTTACTTTTAAAGTTACTATTTTTTAGTAATTTAAAGTCTAAGTTAAAAAAATATAAAAGTTTATTTAAACTATTATTTTTTAGAATACTATTATATATCTTATTATTTTTTTATTAAGTATAATAGTTTTTTTATTATATAAAGACCTATATAAGGCCGCCTTAACAGTTTTTATTTAAATATAAATTAAAAAAATTAGTTTTAGAATATATTTTAGCTAGGTTATTTTTAGAATTAATATTAACTACTTCTATAGTTTAAAAAAATAATTAATATATTATATATTATTTAATTACTTCTAATATATAGACCTGCGGAACTGTATATTATAAATATTATTATAAAAAATCTTACTTTTTTAGATACTAATAAATCCGAAATAAATAAAATATATAGTCTAATTTCTATTAGATACTAAGATTTTTATTTAGTTTGAGAGCTTACTAAAGAACTTTTAAATAATCTAAAAATTTAATTAATTTTATAATAAAATATTTGTAATATTTTATTTATTATTAAATAAAAATTTATTTATATAATCTGTAAAAGCTGAGTTTAATAGCTTTTAAACTACTAGATATATTTAAATTTAAAATTATAAAAAATTGGTATAAAAATATTTTTTAAAAAACTATAATAAATAAGAAATATTTATTTGAGAACTTTATAGAAAATATTATTAAAAAAATATTTAATTATAGAACCGCCGACTATTAGAAAACTAATTAATAAAAAAAAAACTATTATTCGGTTTGTAATATAAAAAAGATCTATTATTATCAAATTTATTATAGTAAAATTAAAAAAAGTAATTTAATTAATAAAGATTTTTAGCTGGTTCGGACGGCTATATAACTATTATTTAATAGTTAACTAGCTATTTTAGCCGGCCGGCTGGTAATATAAAAAAGATCTATTTTTATTAAGTTTATTATAGTAAAATTAAGAAAATAATCTAATTAATAGAAGATTTTTGGCTGATTTAAATAACTAGTTAGCTGTTATTTAGTAGTTAACTAATTAACTTAATAGACTAATTAATAAAAATAAAAAGATTTATTTTATTTAATATATACTAATATATCCGAATAAAATAATTGGGCTAGTAATAGATTTTAAAAGATTTTAAAAAATATAATTTAGTTTATTTATTTTATATATAATCTAAATATACTAGTTGCCGGCTGATTATAGTAACTGCTGCTATACAGATCTTAAGTCTATTAGAAGCAAGAATAAACTTATTATTATTATTATTATTATTATATTATATATAAAAAAGATAAACAGATTAGAAAAATATTAAAAGTTTTAATTATTAATAAAAACTATTATTCAGATATATTGTTAATATTATATAAAAAAAAACTTTTTATCTTATAAAAACCAACTATAAATATTTAATAATAAATAGATTAAAACTAATCTGATTAGACTAGTCTATAAAAAATTTATTTTTAGATATTTTAAAAAAATCTATATATATAAACTACTAGTCTGAGAATACTATTAGTTTAATATTTACTAATATATAAAATAATAAGTAAAAAACTACTATATTTACCGAGAAATAATTTTATTTAAAATAATAAAATAAAAAATTCTAAAATTTCTGTTAGTATTTAAATAAGTATAATAAAATATATTTATAGATTTTATTATATGTTTATCTGAAAACCAAAACTGTAATATTATAATAATATATATTTAGTATATATAAAAATTATAGAATTTATTTTAATTTATTTTTTTAAATATAAAATCCTAGTTTGTTTCCGAGTTTTAAAAATATTTATTTTAATTATTTAATATTATTAGTAAACTTTTTATAATATATTATTGAAAAACTAATAGTTAGACTAAAAAAATTAATATAATATTTAAATAATATTTATATATTTATATAAATTATTTATAAAATAATTAGAGCTAGTAGCTTTTTTTAGCTAAATTTATATTAAATATAATCTATTCTAATATTATTAAAACTTTTTTATTTTTTATAAATTATAAATTTTACTTTTATATATATTTTAAACTAATTATTATTTTAAATAATCCAGCTGCTAGAAATATAAACTAGTTTATTATAAAAATATAAACAATTATTAAATTTATTAAAGTAGAAATATTTATTATTTAAATCTAATATATAAAATAAGTAAATTAATAATATAAATTAATAAAAAAATTTAAACAAAATTAAAAAAACATAATTAAATATCTATTATTTTAAGATATTAAAATCTAATAAAAAGCTTAATTAAAATATTCTAAAATTTAATAAAATTAAAAAAATTATTAGTTTATATATTTATTAACTAGCTTTATTTTTTAGTATAAAAATATATTTTATATTTAATATTACTTTATTTATATTTATTAATAAAAAACTAGTTTTAGACTAGTATTAATCTTTATTATTTTATATAAAATTAATAAATTAAAAAAATAAAAAATAAAAAATATTTTTAATTTTATATAAAATTATAGAAAATATAATTATTTTTAATTAATATATATTATAAAGTAAATTATATATCTAGATCTAATTATTAAACTAGTTTAGTATTTTAAGAATATCTGCTAGATAATTAAAAACTTTTATTATTATTAATTTAATAAATTATAATCTATATTTTAATAGAGCTCGGCTTTAAAAAAGACATATATTATTATAATATAAATTTATTTTATTTATTTTATTTATTTTATTTATTTTATTTATTTTATTTATTT